>NW_026869738.1:45000-137500 GCF_905332965.1 Bombus pascuorum | reverse complement strand
ATGTATCTCGATGATGTTTTTGTATTCGTTTTTGTTTTCGTTTTTGTTTTCGTTTTTGTTTTCGTTTTTCTTTTCGTGTTTGTTTTCGTTTTTGTTTTCGTTTTTGTTTTCTTTTTTGTTTTCGTTTTTGTTTTCGTTTTTGTTTTCTTTTTTGTTTTCGTTTTTGTTTTCGTTTTTGTTTTCGTTTTTGTTTTCGTTTTTGTTTTCGTTTTTGTTTTCGTTTTTGTTTTCGTTTTTGTTTTCGTTTTTGTTTTCGTTTTTGTTTTTGTTTTTGTTTTCGTTTTTGTTTTCGTTTTTGTTTTCGTTTTTGTTTTCGTTTTTGTTTTCGTTTTTGTTTTCGTTTTTGTTTTCGTTTTTGTTTTTGTTTTCGTTTTTGTTTTCGTTTTTGTTTTTGTTTTCCTTTTCGTTTTTGTTTGTGTTTTTGTTTTCGTTTTTGTTTTCGTTTTTGTTTTCGTTTTTGTTTTCGTTTTTGTTTTCGTTTTTGTTTTCGTTTTTGTTTTCGTGTTTGTTTTCGTTTTTGTTTTCGTTTTTGTTTTCGTTTTTGTTTTTGTTTTCGTTTTTGTTTTCGTTTTTGTTTTTGTTTTCCTTTTCGTTTTTGTTTGTGTTTTTGTTTTTGTCCTTGTTTCTGTCCTTGTCTTTGTCTTAATTGGTTTTTGTTTGTACGAGACTAAGTCCAGCGGCATAATGCTCTTCGATCGCACACGACCAAGTCCAGCGGCGTGTCGCTCCTAGGGCTGTTGCGAATACTTAAAAGTCCCTACGGCCAAAATCATTGGGTTGCGACTCACCTTTACGAGTTGCTCGCTCGCTGCGCTCGCTCGGAATGTTATAGCCTTACCTAAAACCAATCCACCTTGCGTTCGTTTTTCGAAAAGACCGCGATTTTCCGATAATTTACAGACGCGCGGGATCGGTTTTGAGGTTAGGCTAGTTTTATAAGAGCGAGCGAAGCGAGCGAGAAGCTACATCAATTCCCGCGCTATAGTTATATATCAAATGTTCTTTACTAACAATTCTCACCGATCGAAAGAAAGTTTCTGATTTGATAGAAGAATAAGATATGTTTCGCTAGGTACGCGATTCGTGCTGATCGATGTATCTCGATGATGTTTTTGTTTTCGTTTTTGTTTTCGTTTTTGTTTTCGTTTTTGTTTTCGTTTTTGTTTTCGTTTTTGTTTTCGTTTTTGTTTTCGTTTTTGTTTTCGTTTTTGTTTTCGTTTTTGTTTTCGTTTTTGTTTTCGTTTTTGTTTTCGTTTTTGTTTTTGATTTTGTTTTTGTTTTTGTCCTTGTTTCTGTCCTTGTCTTTGTCTTAATTGGTTTTTGTTTGTACGAGACTAAGTCCAGCGGCATAATGCTCTTCGATCCCACACGACCAAGTCCAGCGGCTTGTCGCTCCTAGGGCTGTTGCGAATACTTAAAAGTCCCTACGGTCAAAATCATTGGGTTGCGACTCACCTTTACGAGTTGCTCGCTCGCTGCGCTCGCTCGGAATGTTATAGCCTTACCTAAAACCAATCCACCTTGCGTTCGTTTTTCGAAAAGACCGCGATTTTCCGATAATTTACAGACGCGCGGGATCGGTTTTGAGGTTAAGCTAGTTTTATAAGAGCGAGCGAAGCGAGCGAGAAGCTACATCAATTCCCGCGCTATAGTTATATATCAAATGTTCTTTACTAACAATTCTCACCGATCGAAAGAAAGTTTCTGATTTGATAGAAGAATAACAGATATGTTTCGCTAGGTACGCGATTCGTGCTGATCGATGTATCTCGATGATGTTGTTGTTTTCGTTTTTGTTTTCGTTTTTGTTTTCGTTTTTGTTTTCGTTTTTGATTTCGTTTTTGTTTTCGTTTTTCTTTTCGTTTTTGTTTTCGTTTTTGTTTTCGTTTTTGTTTTCGTTTTTGTTTTCGTTTTTGTTTTCGTGTTTGTTTTCGTTTTTGTTTTCGTTTTCGTTTTTGTTTTTGTTTTTGTTTTTGATTTTGTTTTTGTTTTTGTCCTTGTTTCTGTCCTTGTCTTTGTCTTAATTGGTTTTTGTTTGTACGAGACTAAGTCCAGCGGCATAATGCTCTTCGATCCCACACGACCAAGTCCAGCGGCGTGTCGCTCCTAGGGCTGTTGCGAATACTTAAAAGTCCCTACGGTCAAAATCATTGGGTTGCGACTCACCTTTACGAGTTGCTCGCTCGCTGCGCTCGCTCGGAATGTTATAGCCTTACCTAAAACCAATCCACCTTGCGTTCGTTTTTCGAAAAGACCGCGATTTTCCGATAATTTACAGACGCGCGGGATCGGTTTTGAGGTTAGGCTAGTTTTATAAGAGCGAGCGAAGCGAGCGAGAAGCTACATCAATTCCCGCGCTATAGTTATATATCAAATGTTCTTTACTAACAATTCTCACCGATCGAAAGAAAGTTTCTGATTTGATAGAAGAATAACAGATATGTTTCGCTAGGTGCGCGATTCGTGCTGATCGATGTATCTCGATGATGTTTTTGTTTTCGTTTTTGTTTTCGTTTTTGTTTTCGTTTTTGTTTTCGTTTTTGTTTTCGTTTTTGTTTTCGTTTTTGTTTTCGTTTTTGTTTTCGTTTTTGTTTTCGTTTTTGTTTTCGTTTTTGTTTTCGTTTTTGTTTTCGTTTTTGTTTTCGTGTTTGTTTTCGTTTTTGTTTTCGTTTTTGTTTTCTTTTTTGTTTTCGTTTTTGTTTTCGTTTTTGTTTTCGTTTTTGTTTTCGTTTTTGTTTTCGTTTTTGTTTTCGTTTTTGTTTTCGTTTTTGTTTTCGTTTTTGTTTTCGTTTTTGATTTCGTTTTTGTTTTCGTTTTTGTTTTCGTTTTTGTTTTCGTTTTTGTTTTCGTTTTTGTTTTCGTTTTTGTTTTCGTTTTTGTTTTCGTTTTTGTTTTCGTTTTTGTTTTCGTTTTTGTTTTCGTTTTTGTTTTTGTTTTCGTTTTTGTTTTTGTTTTTGTCCTTGTTTCTGTCCTTGTCTTTGTCTTAATTGGTTTTTGTTTGTACGAGACTAAGTCCAGCGGCATAATGCTCTTCGATCGCACACGACCAAGTCCAGCGGCGTGTCGCTCCTAGGGCTGTTGCGAATACTTAAAAGTCCCTACGGTCAAAATCATTGGGTTGCGACTCACCTTTACGAGTTGCTCGCTCGCTGCGCTCGCTCGGAATGTTATAGCCTTACCTAAAACCAATCCACCTTGCGTTCGCTTTTCGAAAAGACCGCGATTTTCCGATAATTTACAGACGCGCGGGATCGGTTTTGAGGTTAGGCTAGTTTTATAAGAGCGAGCGAAGCGAGCGAGAAGCTACATCAATTCCCGCGCTATAGTTATATATCAAATGTTCTTTACTAACAATTCTCACCGATCGAAAGAAAGTTTCTGATTTGATAGAAGAATAACAGATATGTTTCGCTAGGTACGCGATTCGTGCTGATCGATGTATCTCGATGATGTTTTTGTTTTCGTTTTTGTTTTCGTTTTTGTTTTCGTTTTTGTTTTCGTTTTTCTTTTCGTGTTTGTTTTCGTTTTTGTTTTCGTTTTTGTTTTCTTTTTTGTTTTCGTTTTTGTTTTCGTTTTTGTTTTCTTTTTTGTTTTCGTTTTTGTTTTCGTTTTTGTTTTCGTTTTTGTTTTCGTTTTTGTTTTCGTTTTTGTTTTCGTTTTTGTTTTCGTTTTTGTTTTCGTTTTTGTTTTCGTTTTTGTTTTTGTTTTCGTTTTTGTTTTCGTTTTTGTTTTCGTTTTTGTTTTCGTTTTTGTTTTCGTTTTTGTTTTCGTTTTTGTTTTTGTTTTCGTTTTTGTTTTCGTTTTTGTTTTTGTTTTCCTTTTCGTTTTTGTTTGTGTTTTTGTTTTCGTTTTTGTTTTCGTTTTTGTTTTCGTTTTTGTTTTCGTTTTTGTTTTCGTTTTTGTTTTCGTTTTGGTTTTCGTGTTTGTTTTCGTTTTTGTTTTCGTTTATGTTTTTGTTTTCGTTTTTGTTTTCGTTTTTGTTTTTGTTTTCCTTTTCGTTTTTGTTTGTGTTTTTGTTTTTGTCCTTGTTTCTGTCCTTGTCTTTGTCTTAATTGGTTTTTGTTTGTACGAGACTAAGTCCAGCGGCATAATGCTCTTCGATCGCACACGACCAAGTCCAGCGGCGTGTCGCTCCTAGGGCTGTTGCGAATACTTAAAAGTCCCTACGGTCAAAATCATTGGGTTGCGACTCACCTTTACGAGTTGCTCGCTCGCTGCGCTCGCTCGGAATGTTATAGCCTTACCTAAAACCAATCCACCTTGCGTTCGTTTTTCGAAAAGACCGCGATTTTCCGATAATTTACAGACGCGCGGGATCGGTTTTGAGGTTAGGCTAGTTTTATAAGAGCGAGCGAAGCGAGCGAGAAGCTACATCAATTCCCGCGCTATAGTTATATATCAAATGTTCTTTACTAACAATTCTCACCGATCGAAAGAAAGTTTCTGATTTGATAGAAGAATAACAGATATGTTTCGCTAGGTACGCGATTCGTGCTGATCGATGTATCTCGATGATGTTTTTGTTTTCGTTTTTGTTTTCGTTTTTGTTTTCGTTTTTGTTTTCGTTTTTGTTTTCGTTTTTGTTTTCGTTTTTATTTTCGTTTTTGTTTTCGTTTTTGTTTTCGTTTTTGTTTTCGTTTTTGTTTTCGTTTTTGTTTTCGTGTTTGTTTTCGTTTTTGTTTTCGTTTTCGTTTTCGTTTTTGTTTTCTTTTTTGTTTTCGTTTTTGTTTTCGTTTTTGTTTTCGTTTTTGTTTTCGTTTTTGTTTTCGTTTTTGTTTTCGTTTTTGTTTTCGTTTTTGTTTTCGTTTTTGTTTTCGTTTTTGATTTCGTTTTTGTTTTCGTTTTTGTTTTCGTTTTTGTTTTCGTTTTTGTTTTCGTTTTTGTTTTCGTTTTTGTTTTCGTTTTTGTTTTCGTTTTTGTTTTCGTGTTTGTTTTCGTTTTTGTTTTCGTTTTTGTTTTCGTTTTTGTTTTTGTTTTCGTTTTTGTTTTTGTTTTTGTCCTTGTTTCTGTCCTTGTCTTTGTCTTAATTGGTTTTTGTTTGTACGAGACTAAGTCCAGCGGCATAATGCTCTTCGATCGCACACGACCAAGTCCAGCGGCGTGTCGCTCCTAGGGCTGTTGCGAATACTTAAAAGTCCCTACGGTCAAAATTATTGGGTTGCGACTCACCTTTACGAGTTGCTCGCTCGCTGCGCTCGCTCGGAATGTTATAGCCTTACCTAAAACCAATCCACCTTGCGTTCGTTTTTCGAAAAGACCGCGATTTTCCGATAATTTACAGACGCGCGGGATCGGTTTTGAGGTTAGGCTAGTTTTATAAGAGCGAGCGAAGCGAGCGAGAAGCTACATCAATTCCCGCGCTATAGTTATATATCAAATGTTCTTTACTAACAATTCTCACCGATCGAAAGAAAGTTTCTGATTTGATAGAAGAATAACAGATATGTTTCGCTAGGTACGCGATTCGTGCTGATCGATGTATCTCGATGATGTTTTTGTTTTCGTTTTTGTTTTCGTTTTTGTTTTCGTTTTTGTTTTCGTTTTTCTTTTCGTGTTTGTTTTCGTTTTTGTTTTCGTTTTTGTTTTCGTTTTTGTTTTCTTTTTTGTTTTCGTTTTTGTTTTCGTTTTTGTTTTCTTTTTTGTTTTCGTTTTTGTTTTCGTTTTTGTTTTCGTTTTTGTTTTCGTTTTTGTTTTTGTTTTTGTTTTCGTTTTTGTTTTCGTTTTTGTTTTCGTTTTTGTTTTCGTTTTTGATTTCGTTTTTGTTTTCGTTTTTGTTTTCGTTTTTGTTTTCGTTTTTGTTTTCGTTTTTGTTTTTGTTTTCGTTTTTGTTTTCGTTTTTGTTTTCGTTTTTGTTTTCGTTTTTGTTTTTGTTTTTGTTTTCGTTTTTGTTTTCGTTTTTGTTTTCGTTTTTGTTTTTGTTTTCGTTTTTGTTTTTGTTTTTGTCCTTGTTTCTGTCCTTGTCTTTGTCTTAATTGGTTTTTGTTTGTACGAGACTAAGTCCAGCGGCATAATGCTCTTCGATCGCACACGACCAAGTCCAGCGGCGTGTCGCTCCTAGGGCTGTTGCGAATACTTAAAAGTCCCTACGGTCAAAATCATTGGGTTGCGACTCACCTTTACGAGTTGCTCGCTCGCTGCGCTCGCTCGGAATGTTATAGCCTTACCTAAAACCAATCCACCTTGCGTTCGTTTTTCGAAAAGACCGCGATTTTCCGATAATTTACAGACGCGCGGGATCGGTTTTGAGGTTAGGCTAGTTTTATAAGAGCGAGCGAAGCGAGCGAGAAGCTACATCAATTCCCGCGCTATAGTTATATATCAAATGTTCTTTACTAACAATTCTCACCGATCGAAAGAAAGTTTCTGATTTGATAGAAGAATAACAGATATGTTTCGCTAGGTATGCGATTCGTGCTGATCGATGTATCTCGATGATGTTTTTGTTTTCGTTTTTGTTTTCGTTTTTGTTTTCGTTTTTGTTTTCGTTTTTGTTTTCGTTTTTGTTTTCGTTTTTGTTTTCGTTTTTGTTTTCGTTTTTGTTTTCGTTTTTGTTTTCGTTTTTGTTTTCGTTTTTGTTTTCGTTTTTGTTTTTGATTTTGTTTTTGTTTTTGTCCTTGTTTCTGTCCTTGTCTTTGTCTTAATTGGTTTTTGTTTGTACGAGACTAAGTCCAGCGGCATAATGCTCTTCGATCCCACACGACCAAGTCCAGCGGCGTGTCGCTCCTAGGGCTGTTGCGAATACTTAAAAGTCCCTACGGTCAAAATCATTGGGTTGCGACTCACCTTTACGAGTTGCTCGCTCGCTGCGCTCGCTCGGAATGTTATAGCCTTACCTAAAACCAATCCACCTTGCGTTCGTTTTTCGAAAAGACCGCGATTTTCCGATAATTTACAGACGCGCGGGATCGGTTTTGAGGTTAGGCTAGTTTTATAAGAGCGAGCGAAGCGAGCGAGAAGCTACATCAATTCCCGCGCTATAGTTATATATCAAATGTTCTTTACTAACAATTCTCACCGATCGAAAGAAAGTTTCTGATTTGATAGAAGAATAACAGATATGTTTCGCTAGGTACGCGATTCGTGCTGATCGATGTATCTCGATGATGTTGTTGTTTTCGTTTTTGTTTTCGTTTTTGTTTTCGTTTTTGTTTTCGTTTTTGATTTCGTTTTTGTTTTCGTTTTTGTTTTCGTTTTTGTTTTCGTTTTTGTTTTCGTTTTTGTTTTCGTTTTTGTTTTCGTTTTTGTTTTCGTTTTTGTTTTCGTTTTTGTTTTCGTTTTTGTTTTCGTTTTTGTTTTCGTTTTTGTTTTCGTTTTTGTTTTCGTTTTTGTTTTCGTTTTTGTTTTCGTTTTTGTTTTTGTTTTCGTTTTTGTTTTCGTTTTTGTTTTCGTTTTTGTTTTCGTTTTTGTTTTTGTTTTCGTTTTTGTTTTTGTTTTCGTTTTTGTTTTCGTTTTTGTTTTCGTTTTTGTTTTCGTTTTTGTTTTCGTTTTTGTTTTCGTTTTTGTTTTCGTGTTTGTTTTCGTTTTTGTTTTCGTTTTCGTTTTCGTTTTCGTTTTCGTTTTCGTTTTCGTTTTCGTTTTCGTTTTCGTTTTCGTTTTCGTTTTCGTTTTCGTTTTCGTTTTCGTTTTCGTTTTCGTTTTCGTTTTCGTTTTCGTTTTCGTTTTCGTTTTCGTTTTCGTTTTCGTTTTCGTTTTCGTTTTCGTTTTCGTTTTCGTTTTCGTTTTCGTTTTCGTTTTCGTTTTCGTTTTTGTTTTCGTTTTTGTTTTCGTTTTCGTTTTTGTTTTCGTTTTTGTTTTCGTTTTTGTTTTCGTTTTTGTTTTCGTTTTTGTTTTCGTTTTTGTTTTCGTTTTTGTTTTCGTTTTTGTTTTCGTTTTTGTTTTCGTTTTTGTTTTTGTTTTCGTTTTTGTTTTCGTTTTTGTTTTTGTTTTTGTTTTTGTTTTTGTTTTTGTTTTTGATTTTGTTTTTGTTTTTGTCCTTGTTTCTGTCCTTGTCTTTGTCTTAATTGCTTTTTGTTTGTACGAGACTAAGTCCAGCGGCATAATGCTCTTCGATCGCACACGACCAAGTCCAGCGGCGTGTCGCTCCTAGGGCTGTTGCGAATACTTAAAAGTCCCTACGGTCAAAATCATTGGGTTGCGACTCACCTTTACGAGTTGCTCGCTCGCTGCGCTCGCTCGGAATGTTATAGCCTTACCTAAAACCAATCCACCTTGCGTTCGTTTTTCGAAAAGACCGCGATTTTCCGATAATTTACAGACGCGCGGGATCGGTTTTGAGGTTAGGCTAGTTTTATAAGAGCGAGCGAAGCGAGCGAGAAGCTACATCAATTCCCGCGCTATAGTTATATATCAAATGTTCTTTACTAACAATTCTCACCGATCGAAAGAAAGTTTCTGATTTGATAGAAGAATAACAGATATGTTTCGCTAGGTACGCGATTCGTGCTGATCGATGTATCTCGATGATGTTGTTGTTTTCGTTTTTGTTTTCGTTTTTGTTTTCGTTTTTCTTTTCGTGTTTGTTTTCGTTTTTGTTTTCGTTTTTGTTTTCTTTTTTGTTTTCGTTTTTGTTTTCGTTTTTGTTTTCTTTTTTGTTTTCGTTTTTGTTTTCGTTTTTGTTTTCGTTTTTGTTTTCGTTTTCGTTTTTGTTTTCGTTTTTGTTTTCGTTTTTGTTTTCGTTTTTGTTTTCGTTTTTGTTTTCGTTTTCGTTTTTGTTTTTGATTTCGTTTTTGTTTTTGTTTTCGTTTTTGTTTTCGTTTTTGTTTTTGTTTTCCTTTTCGTTTTTGTTTTCGTTTTTGTTTTCGTTTTTGTTTTCGTTTTTGTTTTCGTTTTTGTTTTCGTTTTTGTTTTTGTTTTCGTTTTTGTTTTCGTTTTTGTTTTCGTTTTTGTTTTCGTTTTTGTTTTCGTTTTTGTTTTCGTTTTCGTTTTTGTTTTCGTTTTTGTTTTCGTTTTTGTTTTCGTTTTTGTTTTCGTTTTTGTTTTCGTTTTTGTTTTCGTGTTTGTTTTCGTTTTTGTTTTCGTTTTCGTTTTTGTTTTTGTTTTTGTTTTTGTTTTTGATTTTGTTTTTGTTTTCGTTTTTGTTTTCGTTTTTGTTTTCGTTTTTGTTTTCGTTTTTGTTTTCGTTTCTGTTTTCGTTTTTGTTTTCGTTTTTGTTTTCGTTTTCGTTTTTGTTTTCGTTTTTGTTTTCGTTTTTGTTTTTGTTTTCCTTTTCGTTTTTGTTTGTGTTTTTGTTTTTGTCCTTGTTTCTGTCCTTGTCTTTGTCTTAATTGGTTTTTGTTTGTACGAGACTAAGTCCAGCGGCATAATGCTCTTCGATCGCACACGACCAAGTCCAGCGGCGTGTCGCTCCTAGGGCTGTTGCGAATACTTAAAAGTCCCTACGGTCAAAATCATTGGGTTGCGACTCACCTTTACGAGTTGCTCGCTCGCTGCGCTCGCTCGGAATGTTATAGCCTTACCTAAAACCAATCCACCTTGCGTTCGTTTTTCGAAAAGACCGCGATTTTCCGATAATTTACAGACGCGCGGGATCGGTTTTGAGGTTAGGCTAGTTTTATAAGAGCGAGCGAAGCGAGCGAGAAGCTACATCAATTCCCGCGCTATAGTTATATATCAAATGTTCTTTACTAACAATTCTCACCGATCGAAAGAAAGTTTCTGATTTGATAGAAGAATAACAGATATGTTTCGCTAGGTACGCGATTCGTGCTGATCGATGTATCTCGATGATGTTGTTGTTTTCGTTTTTGTTTTCGTTTTTGTTTTCTTTTTTGTTTTCGTTTTTGTTTTCGTTTTTGTTTTCGTTTTTGTTTTCGTTTTTGTTTTCGTTTTTGTTTTCGTTTTTGTTTTCGTTTTTGTTTTCGTTTTTGTTTTCGTTTTTGTTTTCGTTTTTGTTTTCGTTTTTGTTTTCGTTTTTGTTTTCGTTTTTGTTTTCGTGTTTGTTTTCGTTCTTGTTTTCGTTTTCGTTTTCGTTTTCGTTTTCGTTTTCGTTTTCGTTTTCGTTTTCGTTTTCGTTTTCGTTTTCGTTTTCGTTTTCGTTTTCGTTTTCGTTTTCGTTTTTGTTTTTGTTTTTGTTTTTGATTTTGTTTTTGTTTTCGTTTTTGTTTTCGTGTTTGTTTTCGTTTTTGTTTTCGTTTTCGTTTTCGTTTTTGTTTTCTTTTTTGTTTTCGTTTTTGTTTTCGTTTTTGTTTTCGTTTTCGTTTTTGTTTTCGTTTTTGTTTTCGTTTTTGTTTTCGTTTTTGTTTTCGTTTTTGTTTTCGTGTTTGTTTTCGTTTTTGTTTTCGTTTTTGTTTTCGTGTTTGTTTTCGTTTTTGTTTTCGTTTTCGTTTTTGTTTTTGTTTTCGTTTTTGTTTTCGTTTTTGTTTTTGTTTTCGTTTTTGTTTTCGTTTTTGTTTTTGTTTTCCTTTTCGTTTTTGTTTGTGTTTTTGTTTTTGTCCTTGTTTCTGTCCTTGTCTTTGTCTTAATTGGTTTTTGTTTGTACGAGACTAAGTCCAGCGGCATAATGCTCTTCGATCGCACACGACCAAGTCCAGCGGCGTGTCGCTCCTAGGGCTGTTGCGAATACTTCAAAGTCCCTACGGTCAAAATCATTGGGTTGCGACTCACCTTTACGAGTTGCTCGCTCGCTGCGCTCGCTCGGAATGTTATAGCCTTACCTAAAACCAATCCACCTTGCGTTCGTTTTTCGAAAAGACCGCGATTTTCCGATAATTTACAGACGCGCGGGATCGGTTTTGAGGTTAGGCTAGTTTTATAAGAGCGAGCGAAGCGAGCGAGAAGCTACATCAATTCCCGCGCTATAGTTATATATCAAATGTTCTTTACTAACAATTCTCACCGATCGAAAGAAAGTTTCTGATTTGATAGAAGAATAACAGATATGTTTCGCTAGGTACGCGATTCGTGCTGATCGATGTATCTCGATGATGTTTTTGTTTTCGTTTTTGTTTTCGTTTTTGTTTTCGTTTTTGTTTTCGTTTTTGTTTTCGTTTTTGTTTTCGTTTTTGTTTTCGTTTTTGTTTTCGTTTTTGTTTTCGTGTTTGTTTTCGTTTTTGTTTTCGTTTTCGTTTTTGTTTTCTTTTTTGTTTTCGTTTTTGTTTTCGTTTTTGTTTTCGTTTTTGTTTTCGTTTTTGTTTTCGTTTTTGTTTTCGTTTTTGTTTTCGTTTTTGTTTTCGTTTTTGTTTTCGTTTTTGTTTTCGTTTTTGTTTTCGTTTTTGTTTTCGTTTTTGTTTTCGTTTTTGTTTTCGTTTTTGTTTTCGTTTTTGTTTTCGTTTTTGTTTTCGTTTTTGTTTTTGTGTTTGTTTTCGTTTTTGTTTTCGTTTTTGTTTTCGTTTTTGTTTTCGTTTTTGTTTTCGTTTTTGTTTTCGTTTTTGTTTTCGTTTTTGTTTTCGTTTTTGTTTTTGTTTTCCTTTTCGTTTTTGTTTGTGTTTTTGTTTTTGTCCTTGTTTCTGTCCTTGTCTTTGTCTTAATTGGTTTTTGTTTGTACGAGACTAAGTCCAGCGGCATAATGCTCTTCGATCGCACACGACCAAGTCCAGCGGCGTGTCGCTCCTAGGGCTGTTGCGAATACTTAAAAGTCCCTACGGTCAAAATCATTGGGTTGCGACTCACCTTTACGAGTTGCTCGCTCGCTGCGCTCGCTCGGAATGTTATAGCCTTACCTAAAACCAATCCACCTTGCGTTCGTTTTTCGAAAAGACCGCGATTTTCCGATAATTTACAGACGCGCGGGATCGGTTTTGAGGTTAGGCTAGTTTTATAAGAGCGAGCGAAGCGAGCGAGAAGCTACATCAATTCCCGCGCTATAGTTATATATCAAATGTTCTTTACTAACAATTCTCACCGATCGAAAGAAAGTTTCTGATTTGATAGAAGAATAACAGATATGTTTCGCTAGGTACGCGATTCGTGCTGATCGATGTATCTCGATGATGTTGTTGTTTTCGTTTTTGTTTTCGTTTTTGTTTTCGTTTTTGTTTTCGTTTTTGATTTCGTTTTTGTTTTCGTTTTTGTTTTCGTTTTTGTTTTCGTTTTTGTTTTCGTTTTTGTTTTCGTTTTTGTTTTCGTGTTTGTTTTCGTTTTTGTTTTCGTTTTCGTTTTTGTTTTTGTTTTTGTTTTTGATTTTGTTTTTGTTTTTGTCCTTGTTTCTGTCCTTGTCTTTGTCTTAATTGGTTTTTGTTTGTACGAGACTAAGTCCAGCGGCATAATGCTCTTCGATCCCACACGACCAAGTCCAGCGGCGTGTCGCTCCTAGGGCTGTTGCGAATACTTAAAAGTCCCTACGGTCAAAATCATTGGGTTGCGACTCACCTTTACGAGTTGCTCGCTCGCTGCGCTCGCTCGGAATGTTATAGCCTTACCTAAAACCAATCCACCTTGCGTTCGTTTTTCGAAAAGACCGCGATTTTCCGATAATTTACAGACGCGCGGGATCGGTTTTGAGGTTAGGCTAGTTTTATAAGAGCGAGCGAAGCGAGCGAGAAGCTACATCAATTCCCGCGCTATAGTTATATATCAAATGTTCTTTACTAACAATTCTCACCGATCGAAAGAAAGTTTCTGATTTGATAGAAGAATAACAGATATGTTTCGCTAGGTACGCGATTCGTGCTGATCGATGTATCTCGATGATGTTGTTGTTTTCGTTTTTGTTTTCGTTTTTGTTTTCGTTTTTCTTTTCGTGTTTGTTTTCGTTTTTGTTTTCGTTTTTGTTTTCTTTTTTGTTTTCGTTTTTGTTTTCGTTTTTGTTTTCTTTTTTGTTTTCGTTTTTGTTTTCGTTTTTGTTTTCGTTTTTGTTTTCGTTTTCGTTTTTGTTTTCGTTTTTGTTTTCGTTTTTGTTTTCGTTTTTGTTTTCGTTTTTGTTTTCGTTTTTGTTTTCGTTTTTGTTTTCGTTTTTGTTTTCGTTTTTGTTTTTGTTTTTGTTTTCGTTTTTGTTTTCGTTTTTGTTTTCGTTTTTGTTTTCGTTTTTGTTTTTGTTTTCGTTTTTGTTTTTGTTTTCGTTTTTGTTTTCGTTTTTGTTTTCGTTTTTGTTTTCGTTTTTGTTTTCGTTTTTGTTTTCGTTTTTGTTTTCGTGTTTGTTTTCGTTTTTGTTTTCGTTTTCGTTTTCGTTTTTGTTTTCTTTTTTGTTTTCGTTTTTGTTTTCGTTTTTGTTTTCGTTTTTGTTTTCGTTTTTGTTTTCGTTTTTGTTTTCGTTTTTGTTTTCGTTTTTGTTTTCGTTTTTGTTTTCGTTTTTGTTTTCGTTTTTGTTTTCGTTTTTGTTTTCGTTTTTGTTTTCGTTTTTGTTTTCGTTTTTGTT
This sequence comes from Bombus pascuorum, assembly GCF_905332965.1. Taxonomy (NCBI): domain Eukaryota; kingdom Metazoa; phylum Arthropoda; class Insecta; order Hymenoptera; family Apidae; genus Bombus; species Bombus pascuorum. The sequence goes on along the minus strand of NW_026869738.1, from coordinate 124,209 downwards.
TTCGTTTTTGTTTTCGTTTTTGTTTTCGTTTTTGTTTTCGTTTTTGTTTTCGTTTTTGTTTTCGTTTTTGTTTTCGTTTTTGTTTTCGTTTTTGTTTTCGTTTTTGTTTTCGTTTTTGTTTTCGTTTTTGTTTTCGTTTTTGTTTTCGTTTTCGTTTTTGTTTTCGTTTTTGTTTTCGTTTTTGTTTTCGTTTTTGTTTTCGTTTTTGTTTTCGTTTTTGTTTTCGTTTTTGTTTTCGTTTTCGTTTTCGTTTTTGTTTTCTTTTTTGTTTTCGTTTTCGTTTTCGTTTTTGTTTTCTTTTTTGTTTTCGTGTTTGTTTTTGTTTTCGTTTTTGTTTTCGTTTTTGTTTTCGTTTTTGTTTTCGTTTTTGTTTGTGTTTTTGTTTTCGTTTTTGTTTTCGTTTTTGTTTTCGTTTTTGTTTTCGTTTTTGTTTTCGTTTTTGTTTTTGTTTTCGTTTTCGTTTTTGTTTTCGTTTTTGTTTTTGTTTTCGTTTTTGTTTTCGTTTTTGTTTTCGTTTTTGTTTTCGTTTTTGATTTCGTTTTTGTTTTTGTTTTCGTTTTTGTTTTCGTTTTTGTTTTTGTTTTCCTTTTCGTTTTTGTTTTCGTTTTTGTTTTCGTTTTTGTTTTCGTGTTTGTTTTCGTTTTTGTTTTCGTTTTCGTTTTCGTTTTCGTTTTTGTTTTCGTTTTTGTTTTCGTGTTTGTTTTCGTTTTTGTTTTCGTTTTCGTTTTCGTTTTTGTTTTCTTTTTTGTTTTCGTTTTTGTTTTCGTTTTTGTTTTCGTTTTTGTTTTCGTTTTTGTTTTCGTTTTTGTTTTCGTTTTTGTTTTCGTTTTTGTTTTCGTTTTTGTTTTCGTTTTTGTTTTCGTTTTTGTTTTCGTTTTTGTTTTCGTTTTTGTTTTCGTTTTCGTTTTCGTTTTTGTTTTCTTTTTTGTTTTCGTGTTTGTTTTTGTTTTCGTTTTTGTTTTCGTTTTTGTTTTCGTTTTTGTTTTCGTTTTTGTTTGTGTATTTGTTTTCGTTTTTGTTTTCGTTTTTGTTTTCGTTTTTGTTTTCGTTTTTGTTTTCGTTTTTGTTTTCGTTTTTGTTTTCGTGTTTGTTTTCGTTTTTGTTTTCGTTTTTGTTTTCGTTTTTGTTTTTGTTTTCGTTTTTGTTTTCGTTTTTGTTTTTGTTTTCCTTTTCGTTTTTGTTTGTGTTTTTGTTTTTGTCCTTGTTTCTGTCCTTGTCTTTGTCTTAATTGGTTTTTGTTTGTACGAGACTAAGTCCAGCGGCATAATGCTCTTCGATCGCACACGACCAAGTCCAGCGGCGTGTCGCTCCTAGGGCTGTTGCGAATACTTAAAAGTCCCTACGGTCAAAATCATTGGGTTGCGACTCACCTTTACGAGTTGCTCGCTCGCTGCGCTCGCTCGGAATGTTATAGCCTTACCTAAAACCAATCCACCTTGCGTTTGTTTTTCGAAAAGACCGCGATTTTCCGATAATTTACAGACGCGCGGGATCGGTTTTGAGGTTAGGCTAGTTTTATAAGAGCGAGCGAAGCGAGCGAGAAGCTACATCAATTCCCGCGCTATAGTTATATATCAAATGTTCTTTACTAACAATTCTCACCGATCGAAAGAAAGTTTCTGATTTGATAGAAGAATAACAGATATGTTTCGCTAGGTACGCGATTCGTGCTGATCGATGTATCTCGATGATGTTTTTGTTTTCGTTTTTGTTTTCGTTTTTGTTTTCGTTTTTCTTTTCGTTTTTCTTTTCGTGTTTGTTTTCGTTTTTGTTTTCGTTTTTGTTTTCTTTTTTGTTTTCGTTTTTGTTTTCGTTTTTGTTTTCTTTTTTGTTTTCGTTTTTGTTTTCGTTTTTGTTTTCGTTTTTGTTTTCGTTTTTGTTTTCGTTTTTGTTTTCGTTTTTGTTTTCGTTTTTGTTTTCGTTTTTGTTTTCGTTTTTGTTTTTGTTTTTGTTTTCGTTTTTGTTTTCGTTTTTGTTTTCGTTTTTGTTTTCGTTTCTGTTTTCGTTTTTGTTTTCGTTTTTGTTTTCGTTTTCGTTTTTGTTTTCGTTTTTGTTTTCGTTTTTGTTTTCGTTTTTGTTTTCGTTTTTGTTTTCGTTTTTGTTTTTGTTTTCGTTTTTGTTTTTGTTTTTGTTTTTGTTTTCCTTTTCGTTTTTGTTTTCTTTTTTGTTTTCGTTTTTGTTTTCGTTTTTGTTTTCGTTTTTGTTTTCGTGTTTGTTTTCGTTTTTGTTTTCGTTTTCGTTTTTGTTTTCGTTTTTGTTTTCGTTTTTGTTTTCGTTTTTGTTTTCGTTTTTGTTTTTGTTTTCGTTTTCGTTTTTGTTTTCGTTTTTGTTTTCGTTTTTGTTTTCGTTTTTGTTTTCGTTTTTGTTTTCGTTTTTGTTTTCGTTTTTGTTTTCGTTTTTGTTTTCGTTTTCGTTTTTGTTTTCGTTTTTGTTTTCGTTTTTGTTTTCGTTTTTGTTTTCGTTTTTGTTTTCGTTTTTGTTTTCGTTTTTGTTTTCGTTTTCGTTTTCGTTTTCGTTTTTGTTTTCTTTTTTGTTTTCGTTTTCGTTTTCGTTTTTGTTTTCTTTTTTGTTTTCGTGTTTGTTTTTGTTTTCGTTTTTGTTTTCGTTTTTGTTTTCGTTTTTGTTTTCGTTTTTGTTTGTGTTTTTGTTTTCGTTTTTGTTTTCGTTTTTGTTTTCGTTTTTGTTTTCGTTTTTGTTTTCGTTTTTGTTTTTGTTTTCGTTTTCGTTTTTGTTTTCGTTTTTGTTTTTGTTTTCGTTTTTGTTTTCGTTTTTGTTTTCGTTTTTGTTTTCGTTTTTGTTTTCGTTTTTGTTTTTGTTTTCGTTTTTGTTTTCGTTTTTGTTTTTGTTTTCCTTTTCGTTTTTGTTTTCGTTTTTGTTTTCGTTTTTGTTTTCGTGTTTGTTTTCGTTTTTGTTTTCGTTTTCGTTTTCGTTTTCGTTTTTGTTTTCGTTTTTGTTTTCGTTTTTGTTTTCGTTTTTGTTTTCGTTTTCGTTTTCGTTTTTGTTTTCTTTTTTGTTTTCGTTTTTGTTTTCGTTTTTGTTTTCGTTTTTGTTTTCGTTTTTGTTTTCGTTTTTGTTTTCGTTTTTGTTTTCGTTTTTGTTTTCGTTTTTGTTTTCGTTTTTGTTTTCGTTTTTGTTTTCGTTTTTGTTTTCGTTTTTGTTTTCGTTTTCGTTTTCGTTTTTGTTTTCTTTTTTGTTTTCGTGTTTGTTTTTGTTTTCGTTTTTGTTTTCGTTTTTGTTTTCGTTTTTGTTTTCGTTTTTGTTTTTGTTTTTGTTTTCGTTTTTGTTTTCGTTTTTGTTTTCGTTTTTGTTTTCGTGTTTGTTTTCGTTTTTGTTTTCGTTTTTGTTTTCGTGTTTGTTTTCGTTTTTGTTTTCGTTTTTGTTTTCGTTTTTGTTTTTGTTTTCGTTTTTGTTTTCGTTTTTGTTTTTGTTTTCCTTTTCGTTTTTGTTTGTGTTTTTGTTTTTGTCCTTGTTTCTGTCCTTGTCTTTGTCTTAATTGGTTTTTGTTTGTACGAGACTAAGTCCAGCGGCATAATGCTCTTCGATCGCACACGACCAAGTCCAGCGGCGTGTCGCTCCTAGGGCTGTTGCGAATACTTAAAAGTCCCTACGGTCAAAATCATTGGGTTGCGACTCACCTTTACGAGTTGCTCGCTCGCTGCGCTCGCTCGGAATGTTATAGCCTTACCTAAAACCAATCCACATTGCGTTTGTTTTTCGAAAAGACCGCGATTTTCCGATAATTTACAGACGCGCGGGATCGGTTTTGAGGTTAGGCTAGTTTTATAAGAGCGAGCGAAGCGAGCGAGAAGCTACATCAATTCCCGCGCTATAGTTATATATCAAATGTTCTTTACTAACAATTCTCACCGATCGAAAGAAAGTTTCTGATTTGATAGAAGAATAACAGATATGTTTCGCTAGGTACGCGATTCGTGCTGATCGATGTATCTCGATGATGTTTTTGTTTTCGTTTTTGTTTTCGTTTTTGTTTTCGTTTTTCTTTTCGTTTTTCTTTTCGTGTTTGTTTTCGTTTTTGTTTTCGTTTTTGTTTTCTTTTTTGTTTTCGTTTTTGTTTTCGTTTTTGTTTTCTTTTTTGTTTTCGTTTTTGTTTTCGTTTTTGTTTTCGTTTTTGTTTTCGTTTTTGTTTTCGTTTTTGTTTTCGTTTTTGTTTTCGTTTTTGTTTTCGTTTTTGTTTTCGTTTTTGTTTTCGTTTTTGTTTTTGTTTTTGTTTTCGTTTTTGTTTTCGTTTTTGTTTTCGTTTTTGTTTTCGTTTCTGTTTTCGTTTTTGTTTTCGTTTTTGTTTTCGTTTTCGTTTTTGTTTTCGTTTTTGTTTTCGTTTTTGTTTTCGTTTTTGTTTTCGTTTTTGTTTTCGTTTTTGTTTTTGTTTTCGTTTTTGTTTTTGTTTTTGTTTTTGTTTTCCTTTTCGTTTTTGTTTTCTTTTTTGTTTTCGTTTTTGTTTTCGTTTTTGTTTTCGTTTTTGTTTTCGTGTTTGTTTTCGTTTTTGTTTTCGTTTTCGTTTTTGTTTTCGTTTTTGTTTTCGTTTTTGTTTTCGTTTTTGTTTTCGTTTTTGTTTTTGTTTTCGTTTTTGTTTTCGTTTTTGTTTTCGTTTTTGTTTTTGTTTTCGTTTTTGTTTTTGTTTTTGTTTTTGTTTTCCTTTTCGTTTTTGTTTTCTTTTTTGTTTTCGTTTTTGTTTTCGTTTTTGTTTTCCTTTTCGTTTTTGTTTTCGTTTTTGTTTTCGTTTTTGTTTTCGTTTTTGTTTTCGTTTTTGTTTTCGTTTTTGTTTTTGTTTTCGTTTTTGTTTTCGTTTTTGTTTTCGTTTTTGTTTTCGTTTTTGTTTTCGTTTTTGTTTTCGTTTTTGTTTTCGTTTTCGTTTTTGTTTTCGTTTTTGTTTTCGTTTTTGTTTTCGTTTTTGTTTTCGTTTTTGTTTTCGTTTTTGTTTTCGTTTTCGTTTTTGTTTTTGTTTTTGTTTTTGTTTTCCTTTTCGTTTTTGTTTTCTTTTTTGTTTTCGTTTTTGTTTTCGTTTTTGTTTTCGTTTTTGTTTTCGTTTTTGTTTTCGTTTTTGTTTTCGTTTTTGTTTTCGTTTTCGTTTTTGTTTTCGTTTTTGTTTTCGTTTTTGTTTTCGTTTTTGTTTTCGTTTTTGTTTTCGTTTTTGTTTTCGTTTTTGTTTTTGTTTCCGTTTTTGTTTTTGTTTTTGTTTTTGTTTTCCTTTTCGTTTTTGTTTTCTTTTTTGTTTTCGTTTTTGTTTTCGTTTTTGTTTTCGTTTTTGTTTTCGTTTTTGTTTTCGTTTTTGTTTTCGTGTTTGTTTTCGTTTTTGTTTTCGTTTTCGTTTTCGTTTTTGTTCTCTTTTTTGTTTTCGTTTTTGTTTTCGTTTTTGTTTTCGTTTTTGTTTTCGTTTTTGTTTTCGTTTTTGTTTTCGTTTTTGTTTTCGTTTTTGTTTTCGTTTTTGTTTTCGTTTTTGTTTTCGTTTTTGTTTTCGTTTTTGTTTTCGTTTTTGTTTTCGTTTTTGTTTTCGTTTTTGTTTTCGTGTTTGTTTTCGTTTTTGTTTTCGTTTTTGTTTTCGTGTTTGTTTTCGTTTTTGTTTTCGTTTTTGTTTTTGTTTTCGTTTTTGTTTTCGTTTTTGTTTTTGTTTTCCTTTTCGTTTTTGTTTGTGTTTTTGTTTTTGTCCTTGTTTCTGTCCTTGTCTTTGTCTTAATTGGTTTTTGTTTGTACGAGACTAAGTCCAGCGGCATAATGCTCTTCGATCGCACACGACCTAGTCCAGCGGCGTGTCGCTCCTAGGGCTGTTGCGAATACTTAAAAGTCCCTACGGTCAAAATCATTGGGTTGCGACTCACCTTTACGAGTTGCTCGCTCGCTGCGCTCGCTCGGAATGTTATAGCCTTACCTAAAACCAATCCACCTTGCGTTCGTTTTTCGAAAAGACCGCGATTTTCCGATAATTTACAGACGCGCGGGATCGGTTTTGAGGTTAGGCTAGTTTTATAAGAGCGAGCGAAGCGAGCGAGAAGCTACATCAATTCCCGCGCTATAGTTATATATCAAATGTTCTTTACTAACAATTCTCACCGATCGAAAGAAAGTTTCTGATTTGATAGAAGAATAACAGATATGTTTCGCTAGGTACGCGATTCGTGCTGATCGATGTATCTCGATGATGTTTTTGTTTTCGTTTTTGTTTTCGTTTTTGTTTTCGTTTTTGTTTTCGTTTTTGTTTTCGTTTTTGTTTTCGTTTTTGTTTTCGTTTTTGTTTTCGTTTTTGTTTTCGTTTTTGTTTTCGTTTTTGTTTTCGTTTTTGTTTTCGTTTTTGTTTTCGTCTTTGTTTTCGTTTTTGTTTTCGTGTTTGTTTTCGTTTTTGTTTTCGTTTTCGTTTTTGTTTTCTTTTTTGTTTTCGTTTTTGTTTTCGTTTTTGTTTTCGTTTTTGTTTTCGTTTTTGTTTTCGTTTTTGTTTTCGTTTTTGTTTTCGTTTTTGTTTTCGTTTTTGTTTTCGTTTTTGTTTTCGTTTTTGTTTTCGTTTTTGTTTTCGTTTTTGTTTTCGTTTTTGTTTTCGTTTTTGTTTTCGTTTTTGTTTTCGTTTTTGTTTTTGTGTTTGTTTTCGTTTTTGTTTTCGTTTTTGTTTTCGTTTTTGATTTCGTTTTTGTTTTCGTTTTTGTTTTCGTTTTTGTTTTCGTTTTTGTTTTCGTTTTTGTTTTTGTTTTCCTTTTCGTTTTTGTTTGTGTTTTTGTTTTTGTCCTTGTTTCTGTCCTTGTCTTTGTCTTAATTGGTTTTTGTTTGTACGAGACTAAGTCCAGCGGCATAATGCTCTTCGATCGCACACGACCAAGTCCAGCGGCGTGTCGCTCCTAGGGCTGTTGCGAATACTTAAAAGTCCCTACGGTCAAAATCATTGGGTTGCGACTCACCTTTACGAGTTGCTCGCTCGCTGCGCTCGCTCGGAATGTTATAGCCTTACCTAAAACCAATCCACCTTGCGTTCGTTTTTCGAAAAGACCGCGATTTTCCGATAATTTACAGACGCGCGGGATCGGTTTTGAGGTTAGGCTAGTTTTATAAGAGCGAGCGAAGCGAGCGAGAAGCTACATCAATTCCCGCGCTATAGTTATATATCAAATGTTCCTTACTAACAATTCTCACCGATCGAAAGAAAGTTTCTGATTTGATAGAAGAATAACAGATATGTTTCGCTAGGTACGCGATTCGTGCTGATCGATGTATCTCGATGATGTTTTTGTTTTCGTTTTTGTTTTCGTTTTTGTTTTCGTTTTTGTTTTCGTTTTTCTTTTCGTGTTTGTTTTCGTTTTTGTTTTCGTTTTTGTTTTCGTTTTTGTTTTCGTTTTTCTTTTCGTGTTTGTTTTCGTTTTTGTTTTCGTTTTTGTTTTCGTTTTTGTTTTCGTTTTTGTTTTCGTTTTTGTTTTCGTTTTTGTTTTCGTTTTTGTTTTCTTTTTTGTTTTCGTTTTTGTTTTCGTTTTTGTTTTCGTTTTTGTTTTCGTTTTTGTTTTCGTTTTTGTTTTCGTTTTTGTTTTCGTTTTTGTTTTCGTTTTTGTTTTCGTTTTTGTTTTTGTTTTCGTTTTTGTTTTCGTTTTTGTTTTCGTTTTTGTTTTCGTTTTTGTTTTTGTTTTCGTTTTTGTTTTTGTTTTCGTTTTTGTTTTCGTTTTTGTTTTCGTTTTTGTTTTCGTTTTTGTTTTCGTTTTTGTTTTCGTTTTTGTTTTCGTGTTTGTTTTCGTTTTTGTTTTCGTTTTCGTTTTCGTTTTTGTTTTCTTTTTTGTTTTCGTTTTTGTTTTCGTTTTTGTTTTCGTTTTTGTTTTCGTTTTTGTTTTCGTTTTTGTTTTCGTTTTTGTTTTCGTTTTTGTTTTCGTTTTTGTTTTCGTTTTTGTTTTCGTTTTTGTTTTCGTTTTTGTTTTCGTTTTTGTTTTCGTTTTTGTTTTCGTTTTTGTTTTCGTTTTTGTTTTCGTTTTTGTTTTCGTTTTTGTTTTCGTTTTTGTTTTCGTTTTTGTTTTCGTTTTTGTTTTCGTTTTTGTTTTCGTTTTTGTTTTCGTTTTTGTTTTCGTTTTCGTTTTTGTTTTCGTTTTTGTTTTCGTTTTTGTTTTCGTTTTTGTTTTCGTTTTTGTTTTCGTTTTTGTTTTCGTTTTTTTTTTTGTCCTTGTTTCTGTCCTTGTCTTTGTCTTAATTGGTTTTTGTTTGTACGAGACTAAGTCCAGCGGCATAATGCTCTTCGATCGCACACGACCAAGTCCAGCGGCGTGTCGCTCCTAGGGCTGTTGCGAATACTTAAAAGTCCCTACGGTCAAAATCATTGGGTTGCGACTCACCTTTACGAGTTGCTCGCTCGCTGCGCTCGCTCGGAATGTTATAGCCTTACCTAAAACCAATCCACCTTGCGTTCGTTTTTCGAAAAGACCGCGATTTTCCGATAATTTACAGACGCGCGGGATCGGTTTTGAGGTTAGGCTAGTTTTATAAGAGCGAGCGAAGCGAGCGAGAAGCTACATCAATTCCCGCGCTATAGTTATATATCAAATGTACTTTACTAACAATTCTCACCGATCGAAAGAAAGTTTCTGATTTGATAGAAGAATAACAGATATGTTTCGCTAGGTACGCGATTCGTGCTGATCGATGTATCTCGATGATGTTTTTGTTTTCGTTTTTGTTTTCGTTTTTGTTTTCGTTTTCGTTTTCGTTTTTGTTTTCTTTTTTGTTTTCGTTTTCGTTTTCGTTTTTGTTTTCTTTTTTGTTTTCGTGTTTGTTTTTGTTTTCGTTTTTGTTTTCGTTTTTGTTTTCGTTTTTGTTTTCGTTTTTGTTTGTGTTTTTGTTTTCGTTTTTGTTTTCGTTTTTGTTTTCGTTTTTGTTTTCGTTTTTGTTTTCGTTTTTGTTTTTGTTTTCGTTTTCGTTTTTGTTTTCGTTTTTGTTTTTGTTTTCGTTTTTGTTTTCGTTTTTGTTTTCGTTTTTGTTTTCGTTTTTGATTTCGTTTTTGTTTTTGTTTTCGTTTTTGTTTTCGTTTTTGTTTTTGTTTTCCTTTTCGTTTTTGTTTTCGTTTTTGTTTTCGTTTTTGTTTTCGTGTTTGTTTTCGTTTTTGTTTTCGTTTTCGTTTTCGTTTTCGTTTTTGTTTTCGTTTTTGTTTTCGTGTTTGTTTTCGTTTTTGTTTTCGTTTTCGTTTTCGTTTTTGTTTTCTTTTTTGTTTTCGTTTTTGTTTTCGTTTTTGTTTTCGTTTTTGTTTTCGTTTTTGTTTTCGTTTTTGTTTTCGTTTTTGTTTTCGTTTTTGTTTTCGTTTTTGTTTTCGTTTTTGTTTTCGTTTTTGTTTTCGTTTTTGTTTTCGTTTTTGTTTTCGTTTTTGTTTTCGTTTTTGTTTTCGTTTTCGTTTTCGTTTTTGTTTTCTTTTTTGTTTTCGTGTTTGTTTTTGTTTTCGTTTTTGTTTTCGTTTTTGTTTTCGTTTTTGTTTTCGTTTTTGTTTGTGTTTTTGTTTTCGTTTTTGTTTTCGTTTTTGTTTTCGTTTTTGTTTTCGTTTTTGTTTTCGTTTTTGTTTTCGTTTTTGTTTTCGTGTTTGTTTTCGTTTTTGTTTTCGTTTTTGTTTTCGTTTTTGTTTTTGTTTTCGTTTTTGTTTTCGTTTTTGTTTTTGTTTTCCTTTTCGTTTTTGTTTGTGTTTTTGTTTTTGTCCTTGTTTCTGTCCTTGTCTTTGTCTTAATTGGTTTTTGTTTGTACGAGACTAAGTCCAGCGGCATAATGCTCTTCGATCGCACACGACCAAGTCCAGCGGCGTGTCGCTCCTAGGGCTGTTGCGAATACTTAAAAGTCCCTACGGTCAAAATCATTGGGTTGCGACTCACCTTTACGAGTTGCTCGCTCGCTGCGCTCGCTCGGAATGTTATAGCCTTACCTAAAACCAATCCACCTTGCGTTTGTTTTTCGAAAAGACCGCGATTTTCCGATAATTTACAGACGCGCGGGATCGGTTTTGAGGTTAGGCTAGTTTTATAAGAGCGAGCGAAGCGAGCGAGAAGCTACATCAATTCCCGCGCTATAGTTATATATCAAATGTTCTTTACTAACAATTCTCACCGATCGAAAGAAAGTTTCTGATTTGATAGAAGAATAACAGATATGTTTCGCTAGGTACGCGATTCGTGCTGATCGATGTATCTCGATGATGTTTTTGTTTTCGTTTTTGTTTTCGTTTTTGTTTTCGTTTTTCTTTTCGTTTTTCTTTTCGTGTTTGTTTTCGTTTTTGTTTTCGTTTTTGTTTTCTTTTTTGTTTTCGTTTTTGTTTTCGTTTTTGTTTTCTTTTTTGTTTTCGTTTTTGTTTTCGTTTTTGTTTTCGTTTTTGTTTTCGTTTTTGTTTTCGTTTTTGTTTTCGTTTTTGTTTTCGTTTTTGTTTTCGTTTTTGTTTTCGTTTTTGTTTTTGTTTTCGTTTTCGTTTTTGTTTTCGTTTTTGTTTTTGTTTTCGTTTTTGTTTTCGTTTTTGTTTTCGTTTTTGTTTTCGTTTTTGTTTTCGTTTTTGTTTTTGTTTTCGTTTTTGTTTTCGTTTTTGTTTTTGTTTTCCTTTTCGTTTTTGTTTTCGTTTTTGTTTTCGTTTTTGTTTTCGTGTTTGTTTTCGTTTTTGTTTTCGTTTTCGTTTTCGTTTTCGTTTTTGTTTTCGTTTTTGTTTTCGTGTTTGTTTTCGTTTTTGTTTTCGTTTTCGTTTTCGTTTTTGTTTTCTTTTTTGTTTTCGTTTTTGTTTTCGTTTTTGTTTTCGTTTTTGTTTTCGTTTTTGTTTTCGTTTTTGTTTTCGTTTTTGTTTTCGTTTTTGTTTTCGTTTTTGTTTTCGTTTTTGTTTTCGTTTTTGTTTTCGTTTTTGTTTTCGTTTTTGTTTTCGTTTTTGTTTTCGTTTTTGTTTTTGTTTTCCTTTTCGTTTTTGTTTTCGTTTTTGTTTTCGTTTTTGTTTTCGTTTTTGTTTTCGTTTTTGTTTTCGTTTTTCTTTTCGTGTTTGTTTTCGTTTTTGTTTTCGTTTTCGTTTTTGTTTTCGTTTTTGTTTTCGTTTTTGTTTTTGTTTTCCTTTTCGTTTTTGTTTTCGTTTTTGTTTTTGTTTTTGTTTCTGTCCTTGTCTTTGTCTTAATTGGTTTTTGTTTGTACGAGACTAAGTCCAGCGGCCTAATGCTCTTCGATCGCACACGACCAAGTCCAGCGGCGTGTCGCTCCTAGGGCTGTTGCGAATACTTAAAAGTCCCTACGGTCAAAATCATTGGGTTGCGACTCACCTTTACGAGTTGCTCGCTCGCTGCGCTCGCTCGGAATGTTATAGCCTTACCTAAAACCAATCCACCTTGCGTTCGTTTTTCGAAAAGACCGCGATTTTCCGATAATTTACAGACGCGCGGGATCGGTTTTGAGGTTAGGCTAGTTTTATAAGAGCGAGCGAAGCGAGCGAGAAGCTACATCAATTCCCGCGCTATAGTTATATATCAAATGTTCTTTACTAACAATTCTCACCGATCGAAAGAAAGTTTCTGATTTGATAGAAGAATAACAGATATGTTTCGCTAGGTACGCGATTCGTGCTGATCGATGTATCTCGATGATGTTTTTGTTTTCGTTTTTGTTTTCGTTTTTGTTTTCGTTTTTGTTTTCGTTTTTCTTTTCGTGTTTGTTTTCGTTTTTGTTTTCGTTTTTGTTTTCTTTTTTGTTTTCGTTTTTGTTTTCGTTTTTGTTTTCTTTTTTGTTTTCGTTTTTGTTTTCGTTTTTGTTTTCGTTTTTGTTTTCGTTTTTGTTTTCGTTTTTGTTTTCGTTTTTGTTTTCGTTTTTGTTTTCGTTTTTGTTTTCGTTTTTGTTTTCGTTTTTGTTTTCGTTTTTGTTTTCGTTTTTGTTTTCGTTTTTGTTTTCGTTTTTGTTTTCGTGTTTGTTTTCGTTTTTGTTTTCGTTTTTGTTTTCGTTTTTGTTTTTGTTTTCGTTTTTGTTTTCGTTTTTGTTTTTGTTTTTGTTTTCGTTTTTGTTTTCGTTTTTGTTTTTGTTTTCCTTTTCGTTTTTGTTTGTGTTTTTGTTTTTGTCCTTGTTTCTGTCCTTGTCTTTGTCTTAATTGGTTTTTGTTTGTACGAGACTAAGTCCAGCGGCATAATGCTCTTCGATCGCACACGACCAAGTCCAGCGGCGTGTCGCTCCTAGGGCTGTTGCGAATACTTAAAAGTCCCTACGGTCAAAATCATTGGGTTGCGACTCACCTTTACGAGTTGCTCGCTCGCTGCGCTCGCTCGGAATGTTATAGCCTTACCTAAAACCAATCCACCTTGCGTTCGTTTTTCGAAAAGACCGCGATTTTCCGATAATTTACAGACGCGCGGGATCGGTTTTGAGGTTAGGCTAGTTTTATAAGAGCGAGCGAAGCGAGCGAGAAGCTACATCAATTCCCGCGCTATAGTTATATATCAAATGTTCTTTACTAACAATTCTCACCGATCGAAAGAAAGTTTCTGATTTGATAGAAGAATAACAGATATGTTTCGCTAGGTACGCGATTCGTGCTGATCGATGTATCTCGATGATGTTGTTGTTTTCGTTTTTGTTTTCGTTTTTGTTTTCGTTTTTGTTTTCGTTTTTGTTTTCGTTTTTGTTTTCGTGTTTGTTTTCGTTTTTGTTTTCGTTTTTGTTTTCTTTTTTGTTTTCGTTTTTGTTTTCGTTTTTGTTTTCTTTTTTGTTTTCGTTTTTGTTTTCGTTTTTGTTTTCGTTTTTGTTTTCGTTTTTGTTTTCGTTTTTGTTTTCGTTTTTGTTTTCGTTTTTGTTTTCGTTTTTGTTTTTGTTTTCGTTTTTGTTTTCGTTTTTGTTTTCGTTTTTGTTTTTGTTTTTGTTTTCGTTTTTGTTTTTGTTTTCGTTTTTGTTTTCGTTTTTGTTTTCGTTTTTGTTTTCGTTTTTGTTTTCGTTTTTGTTTTCGTTTTTGTTTTCGTGTTTGTTTTCGTTTTTGTTTTCGTTTTCGTTTTCGTTTTTGTTTTCTTTTTTGTTTTCGTTTTTGTTTTCGTTTTTGTTTTCGTTTTTGTTTTCGTTTTTGTTTTCGTTTTTGTTTTCGTTTTTGTTTTTGTTTTCGTTTTTGTTTTCGTTTTTGTTTTCTTTTTTGTTTTCGTTTTTCTTTTCGTTTTTGTTTTCTTTTTTGTTTTCGTTTTTGTTTTCGTTTTTGTTTTCGTTTTTGTTTTCGTTTTTGTTTTCGTTTTCGTTTTTGTTTTTGTTTTCGTTTTTGTTTTCGTTTTTGTTTTCGTTTTTGTTTTCGTTTTTGTTTTCGTTTTTGTTTTTGTTTTCGTTTTTGTTTTCGTTTTTGTTTTTGTTTTCCTTTTCGTTTTTGTTTTCGTTTTTGTTTTCGTTTTTGTTTTCGTTTTTGTTTTCGTTTTTGTTTTCGTTTTTGTTTTTGTTTTCGTTTTTGTTTTCGTTTTTGTTTTTGTTTTCCTTTTCGTTTTTGTTTGTGTTTTTGTTTTTGTCCTTGTTTCTGTCCTTGTCTTTGTCTTAATTGGTTTTTGTTTGTACGAGACTAAGTCCAGCGGCATAATGCTCTTCGATCGCACACGACCAAGTCCAGCGGCGTGTCGCTCCTAGGGCTGTTGCGAATACTTAAAAGTCCCTACGGTCAAAATCATTGGGTTGCGACTCACCTTTACGAGTTGCTCGCTCGCTGCGCTCGCTCGGAATGTTATAGCCTTACCTAAAACCAATCCACCTTGCGTTCGTTTTTCGAAAAGACCGCGATTTTCCGATAATTTACAGACGCGCGGGATCGGTTTTGAGGTTAGGCTAGTTTTATAAGAGCGAGCGAAGCGAGCGAGAAGCTACATCAATTCCCGCGCTATAGTTATATATCAAATGTTCTTTACTAACAATTCTCACCGATCGAAAGAAAGTTTCTGATTTGATAGAAGAATAACAGATATGTTTCGCTAGGTACGCGATTCGTGCTGATCGATGTATCTCGATGATGTTTTTGTTTTCGTTTTTGTTTTCGTTTTTGTTTTCGTTTTTGTTTTCGTTTTTCTTTTCGTGTTTGTTTTCGTTTTTGTTTTCGTTTTTGTTTTCTTTTTTGTTTTCGTTTTTGTTTTCGTTTTTGTTTTCGTTTTTGTTTTCGTTTTTGTTTTCGTTTTTGTTTTCGTTTTTGTTTTCGTTTTTGTTTTCGTTTTTGTTTTCGTTTTTGTTTTCGTTTTTGTTTTCGTTTTTGTTTTCGTTTTTGTTTTTGTTTTCGTTTTCGTTTTTGTTTTCGTTTTTGTTTTCGTTTTTGTTTTCGTTTTTGTTTTCGTTTTTGTTTTTGTTTTTGTTTTTTTTTTTTTTTTTTTCGTTTTTGTTTTCGTTTTTGTTTTCGTTTTTGTTTTCGTTTTTGTTTTCGTGTTTGTTTTCGTTTTTGTTTTCGTTTTCGTTTTCGTTTTTGTTTTCTTTTTTGTTTTCGTTTTTGTTTTCGTTTTTGTTTTCGTTTTTGTTTTCGTTTTTGTTTTCGTTTTTGTTTTCGTTTTCGTTTTCGTTTTTGTTTTCGTTTTTGTTTTCGTTTTTGTTTTCGTTTTTGTTTTCGTGTTTGTTTTCGTTTTTGTTTTCGTTTTTGTTTTCGTTTTTGTTTTCGTTTTTGTTTTCCTTTTTGTTTTCGTTTTTGTTTTCGTGTTTGTTTTCGTTTTTGTTTTCGTTTTCGTTTTTGTTTTCGTTTTTGTTTTTGTTTTCGTTTTTGTTTTCGTTTTTGTTTTCGTTTTTGTTTTCGTTTTTGTTTTCGTTTTCGTTTTTGTTTTCCTTTTCGTTTTTGTTTTCGTTTTTGTTTTCGTTTTTGTTTTCGTTTTTGTTTTCGTTTTTGTTTTCGTTTTCGTTTTTGTTTTCGTTTTTGTTTTCGTTTTTGTTTTCGTTTTTGTTTTCGTTTTTGTTTTCGTTTTTGTTTTCGTTTTTGTTTTCGTTTTTGTTTTTGTTTTCGTTTTTGTTTTCGTTTTTGTTTTTGTTTTCCTTTTCGTTTTTGTTTGTGTTTTTGTTTTCGTTTTTGTTTTCGTTTTTGTTTTCGTTTTTGTTTTCGTTTTTGTTTTCGTTTTTGTTTTCGTTTTTGTTTTCGTGTTTGTTTTCGTTTTTGTTTTCGTTTTTGTTTCCGTTTTTGATTTCGTGTTTGTTTTCTTTTTTGTTTTCGTTTTTGTTTTCGTTTTTGTTTTCGTTTTTGTTTTCGTTTTTGTTTTCGTTTTTGTTTTCGTTTTTGTTTTCGTTTTCGTTTTTGTTTTCGTGTTTGTTTTCGTTTTTGTTTTCGTTTTTGTTTTCGTTTTTGTTTTCGTTTTTGTTTTCGTTTTTGTTTTCGTTTTTGTTTTCGTGTTTGTTTTCGTTTTTGTTTTCGTTTTCGTTTTCGTTTTTGTTTTCTTTTTTGTTTTCGTTTTTGTTTTCGTTTTTGTTTTCGTTTTTGTTTTCGTTTTTGTTTTCGTTTTTGTTTTCGTTTTTGTTTTTGTTTTCGTTTTTGTTTTCGTTTTTGTTTTCTTTTTTGTTTTCGTTTTTCTTTTCGTTTTTGTTTTCTTTTTTGTTTTCGTTTTTGTTTTCGTTTTTGTTTTCGTTTTTGTTTTCGTTTTTGTTTTCGTTTTCGTTTTTGTTTTTGTTTTCGTTTTTGTTTTCGTTTTTGTTTTCGTTTTTGTTTTCGTTTTTGTTTTCGTTTTTGTTTTTGTTTTCGTTTTTGTTTTCGTTTTTGTTTTTGTTTTCCTTTTCGTTTTTGTTTTCGTTTTTGTTTTCGTTTTTGTTTTCGTTTTTGTTTTCGTTTTTGTTTTCGTTTTTGTTTTTGTTTTCGTTTTTGTTTTCGTTTTTGTTTTCGTTTTTGTTTTCGTTTTTGTTTTCGTTTTTGTTTTCGTTTTTGTTTTTGTTTTCGTTTTTGTTTTCGTTTTTGTTTTTGTTTTCCTTTTCGTTTTTGTTTGTGTTTTTGTTTTCGTTTTTGTTTCTGTCCTTGTCTTTGTCTTAATTGGTTTTTGTTTGTACGAGACTAAGTCCAGCGGCATAATGCTCTTCGATCCCACACGACCAAGTCCAGCGGCGTGTCGCTCCTAGGGCTGTTGCGAATACTTAAAAGTCCCTACGGTCAAAATCATTGGGTTGCGACTCACCTTTACGAGTTGCTCGCTCGCTGCGCTCGCTCGGAATGTTATAGCCTTACCTAAAACCAATCCACCTTGCGTTCGTTTTTCGAAAAGACCGCGATTTTCCGATAATTTACAGACGCGCGGGATCGGTTTTGAGGTTAGGCTAGTTTTATAAGAGCGAGCGAAGCGAGCGAGAAGCTACATCAATTCCCGCGCTATAGTTATATATCAAATGTTCTTTACTAACAATTCTCACCGATCGAAAGAAAGTTTCTGATTTGATAGAAGAATAACAGATATGTTTCGCTAGGTACGCGATTCGTGCTGATCGATGTATCTCGATGATGTTTTTGTTTTCGTTTTTGTTTTCGTTTTTGTTTTCGTTTTTGTTTTCGTTTTTCTTTTCGTGTTTGTTTTCGTTTTTGTTTTCGTTTTTGTTTTCTTTTTTGTTTTCGTTTTTGTTTTCGTTTTTGTTTTCTTTTTTGTTTTCGTTTTTGTTTTCGTTTTTGTTTTCGTTTTTGTTTTCGTTTTTGTTTTCGTTTTTATTTTCGTTTTTGTTTTCGTTTTTGTTTTTGTTTTCGTTTTTGTTTTCGTTTTTGTTTTCGTTTTTGTTTTCGTTTTTGTTTTCGTTTTTGTTTTTGTTTTCGTTTTTGTTTTCGTTTTTTTTTCGTTTTTGTTTTCGTTTTTGTTTTCGTTTTTGTTTTCGTTTTTGTTTTCGTGTTTGTTTTCGTTTTTGTTTTCGTTTTCGTTTTCGTTTTTGTTTTCTTTTTTGTTTTCGTTTTTGTTTTCGTTTTTGTTTTCGTTTTTGTTTTCGTTTTTGTTTTCGTTTTTGTTTTCGTTTTCGTTTTCGTTTTCGTTTTCGTTTTTGTTTTCGTTTTTGTTTTTGTTTTCGTTTTTGTTTTTGTTTTCGTTTTTGTTTTCGTTTTTGTTTTCGTTTTTGTTTTCGTTTTTGTTTTCGTTTTTGTTTTCGTTTTTGTTTTCGTTTTTGTTTTCGTTTTTGTTTTCGTTTTTGTTTTCGTTTTTGTTTTTGTTTTCGTTTTTGTTTTCGTTTTTGTTTTCGTTTTTGTTTTCGTTTTTGTTTTCGTTTTTGTTTTTGTTTTCGTTTTTGTTTTCGTTTTTGTTTTTGTTTTCCTTTTCGTTTTTGTTTTCGTTTTTGTTTTCGTTTTTGTTTTCGTTTTTGTTTTCGTTTTTGTTTTCGTTTTCGTTTTTGTTTTCGTTTTTGTTTTCGTTTTTGTTTTCGTTTTTGTTTTCGTTTTTGTTTTTGTTTTTGTTTTCGTTTTTGTTTTCGTTTTTGTTTTTGTTTTCGTTTTTGTTTTCGTTTTTGTTTTTGTTTTCCTTTTCGTTTTTGTTTGTGTTTTTGTTTTCGTTTTTGTTTTCGTTTTTGTTTTCGTTTTTGTTTTCGTTTTTGTTTTCGTTTTTGTTTTCGTGTTTGTTTTCGTTTTTGTTTTCGTTTTTGTTTTCGTTTTTGTTTTCGTTTTTGTTTTTGTTTTCGTTTTTGTTTTCGTTTTTGTTTTTGTTTTCCTTTTCGTTTTTGTTTGTGTTTTTGTTTTTGTCCTTGTTTCTGTCCTTGTCTTTGTCTTAATTGGTTTTTGTTTGTACGAGACTAAGTCCAGCGGCATAATGCTCTTCGATCGCACACGACCAAGTCCAGCGGCGTGTCGCTCCTAGGGCTGTTGCGAATACTTAAAAGTCCCTACGGTCAAAATCATTGGGTTGCGACTCACCTTTACGAGTTGCTCGCTCGCTGCGCTCGCTCGGAATGTTATAGCCTTACCTAAAACCAATCCACCTTGCGTTCGTTTTTCGAAAAGACCGCGATTTTCCGATAATTTACAGACGCGCGGGATCGGTTTTGAGGTTAGGCTAGTTTTATAAGAGCGAGCGAAGCGAGCGAGAAGCTACATCAATTCCCGCGCTATAGTTATATATCAAATGTTCTTTACTAACAATTCTCACCGATCGAAAGAAAGTTTCTGATTTGATAGAAGAATAACAGATATGTTTCGCTAGGTACGCGATTCGTGCTGATCGATGTATCTCGATGATGTTGTTGTTTTCGTTTTTGTTTTCGTTTTTGTTTTCGTTTTTGATTTCGTTTTTGTTTTCGTTTTTGTTTTCGTTTTTGTTTTCGTTTTTGTTTTCGTTTTTGTTTTTGTTTTCGTTTTTGTTTTCGTTTTTGTTTTCGTTTTTGTTTTCGTTTTTGTTTTCGTTTTTGTTTTCGTTTTTGTTTTTGTTTTCTTTTTTGTTTTCGTTTTTGTTTTCGTTTTTGTTTTCTTTTTTGTTTTCGTTTTTGTTTTCGTTTTTGTTTTCGTTTTTGTTTTCGTTTTTGTTTTCGTTTTTGTTTTTGTTTTCGTTTTTGTTTTCGTTTTTGTTTGTGTTTTTGTTTTCGTTTTTGTTTTCGTTTTTGTTTTTGTTTTCGTTTTTGTTTTCGTTTTTGTTTTTGTTTTCCTTTTCGTTTTTGTTTTCGTTTTTGTTTTCGTTTTTGTTTTCGTTTTTGTTTTCGTTTTTGTTTTCGTTTTTGTTTTTGTTTTTGTTTTCGTTTTTGTTTTCGTTTTTGTTTTCGTTTTTGTTTTCGTTTTTGTTTTCGTTTTTGTTTTCGTTTTTGTTTTCGTTTTCGTTTTTGTTTTCGTGTTTGTTTTCGTTTTTGTTTTCGTTTTTGTTTTCGTTTTTGTTTTTGTTTTCGTTTTTGTTTTTGTTTTTGTCCTTGTTTCTGTCCTTGTCTTTGTCTTAATTGGTTTTTGTTTGTACGAGACTAAGTCCAGCGGCATAATGCTCTTCGATCGCACACGACCAAGTCCAGCGGCGTGTCGCTCCTAGGGCTGTTGCGAATACTTAAAAGTCCCTACGGTCAAAATCATTGGGTTGCGACTCACCTTTACGAGTTGCTCGCTCGCTGCGCTCGCTCGGAATGTTATAGCCTTACCTAAAACCAATCCACCTTGCGTTCGTTTTTCGAAAAGACCGCGATTTTCCGATAATTTACAGACGCGCGGGATCGGTTTTGAGGTTAGGCTAGTTTTATAAGAGCGAGCGAAGCGAGCGAGAAGCTACATCAATTCCCGCGCTATAGTTATATATCAAATGTTCTTTACTAACAATTCTCACCGATCGAAAGAAAGTTTCTGATTTGATAGAAGAATAACAGATATGTTTCGCTAGGTACGCGATTCGTGCTGATCGATGTATCTCGATGATGTTTTTGTTTTCGTTTTTGTTTTCGTTTTTGTTTTCGTTTTTGTTTTCGTTTTTGTTTTCGTTTTTGTTTTCGTTTTTGTTTTCGTTTTTGTTTTCGTTTTTGTTTTCGTTTTTGTTTTCGTTTTTGTTTTCGTTTTTGTTTTCGTTTTTGTTTTCGTGTTTGTTTTCGTTTTTGTTTTCGTTTTTGTTTTCTTTTTTGTTTTCGTTTTTGTTTTCGTTTTTGTTTTCGTTTTTGTTTTCGTTTTTGTTTTCGTTTTTGTTTTCGTTTTTGTTTTCGTTTTTGTTTTCGTTTTTGTTTTCGTTTTTGATTTCGTTTTTGTTTTCGTTTTTGTTTTCGTTTTTGTTTTCGTTTTTGTTTTCGTTTTTGTTTTCGTTTTTGTTTTCGTTTTTGTTTTCGTGTTTGTTTTCGTTTTTGTTTTCGTTTTTGTTTTCGTTTTTGTTTTTGTTTTCGTTTTTGTTTTTGTTTTTGTCCTTGTTTCTGTCCTTGTCTTTGTCTTAATTGGTTTTTGTTTGTACGAGACTAAGTCCAGCGGCATAATGCTCTTCGATCGCACACGACCAAGTCCAGCGGCGTGTCGCTCCTAGGGCTGTTGCGAATACTTAAAAGTCCCTACGGTCAAGATCATTGGGTTGCGACTCACCTTTACGAGTTGCTCGCTCGCTGCGCTCGCTCGGAATGTTATAGCCTTACCTAAAACCAATCCACCTTGCGTTCGTTTTTCGAAAAGACCGCGATTTTCCGATAATTTACAGACGCGCGGGATCGGTTTTGAGGTTAGGCTAGTTTTATAAGAGCGAGCGAAGCGAGCGAGAAGCTACATCAATTCCCGCGCTATAGTTATATATCAAATGTTCTTTACTAACAATTCTCACCGATCGAAAGAAAGTTTCTGATTTGATAGAAGAATAACAGATATGTTTCGCTAGGTACGCGATTCGTGCTGATCGATGTATCTCGATGATGTTTTTGTTTTCGTTTTTGTTTTCGTTTTTGTTTTCGTTTTTGTTTTCGTTTTTCTTTTCGTGTTTGTTTTCGTTTTTGTTTTCGTGTTTGTTTTCGTTTTTGTTTTCGTTTTTGTTTTCGTTTTTGTTTTTGTTTTCGTTTTTGTTTTTGTTTTTGTCCTTGTTTCTGTCCTTGTCTTTGTCTTAATTGGTTTTTGTTTGTACGAGACTAAGTCCAGCGGCATAATGCTCTTCGATCGCACACGACCAAGTCCAGCGGCGTGTCGCTCCTAGGGCTGTTGCGAATACTTAAAAGTCCCTACGGTCAAGATCATTGGGTTGCGACTCACCTTTACGAGTTACTCGCTCGCTGCGCTCGCTCGGAATGTTATAGCCTTACCTAAAACCAATCCACCTTGCGTTCGTTTTTCGAAAAGACCGCGATTTTCCGATAATTTACAGACGCGCGGGATCGGTTTTGAGGTTAGGCTAGTTTTATAAGAGCGAGCGAAGCGAGCGAGAAGCTACATCAATTCCCGCGCTATAGTTATATATCAAATGTTCTTTACTAACAATTCTCACCGATCGAAAGAAAGTTTCTGATTTGATAGAAGAATAACAGATATGTTTCGCTAGGTACGCGATTCGTGCTGATCGATGTATCTCGATGATGTTTTTGTTTTCGTTTTTGTTTTCGTTTTTGTTTTCGTTTTTGTTTTCGTTTTTCTTTTCGTGTTTGTTTTCGTTTTTGTTTTCGTTTTTGTTTTCTTTTTTGTTTTCGTTTTTGTTTTCGTTTTTGTTTTCTTTTTTGTTTTCGTTTTTGTTTTCGTTTTTGTTTTCGTTTTTGTTTTCGTTTTTGTTTTCGTTTTTGTTTTCGTTTTTGTTTTTGTTTTCCTTTTCGTTTTTGTTTGTGTTTTTGTTTTTGTCCTTGTTTCTGTCCTTGTCTTTGTCTTAATTGGTTTTTGTTTGTACGAGACTAAGTCCAGCGGCATAATGCTCTTCGATCGCACACGACCAAGTCCAGCGGCGTGTCGCTCCTAGGGCTGTTGCGAATACTTAAAAGTCCCTACGGTCAAAATCATTGGGTTGCGACTCACCTTTACGAGTTGCTCGCTCGCTGCGCTCGCTCGGAATGTTATAGCCTTACCTAAAACCAATCCACCTTGCGTTCGTTTTTCGAAAAGACCGCGATTTTCCGATAATTTACAGACGCGCGGGATCGGTTTTGAGGTTAGGCTAGTTTTATAAGAGCGAGCGAAGCGAGCGAGAAGCTACATCAATTCCCGCGCTATAGTTATATATCAAATGTTCTTTACTAACAATTCTCACCGATCGAAAGAAAGTTTCTGATTTGATAGAAGAATAACAGATATGTTTCGCTAGGTACGCGATTCGTGCTGATCGATGTATCTCGATGATGTTTTTGTTTTCGTTTTTGTTTTCGTTTTTGTTTTCGTTTTTGTTTTCGTTTTTGTTTTCGTTTTTGTTTTCGTTTTTGTTTTCGTTTTTGTTTTCGTTTTTGTTTTCGTTTTTGTTTTCGTTTTTGTTTTCGTTTTTGTTTTCGTTTTTGTTTTCGTGTTTGTTTTCGTTTTTGTTTTCGTTTTCGTTTTCGTTTTTGTTTTCTTTTTTGTTTTCGTTTTCGTTTTCGTTTTTGTTTTCGTTTTTGTTTTCGTTTTTGTTTTCGTTTTTGTTTTCGTTTTTGTTTTCGTTTTTGTTTTCGTTTTTGTTTTCGTTTTTGTTTTCGTTTTTGTTTTCGTTTTTGTTTTCGTTTTTGTTTTCGTTTTTGTTTTCGTTTTTGTTTTCGTTTTTGTTTTCGTTTTTGTTTTCGTGTTTGTTTTCGTTTTTGTTTTCGTTTTTGTTTTCGTTTTTGTTTTTGTTTTCGTTTTTGTTTTTGTTTTTGTCCTTGTTTCTGTCCTTGTCTTTGTCTTAATTGGTTTTTGTTTGTACGAGACTAAGTCCAGCGGCATAATGCTCTTCGATCGCACACGACCAAGTCCAGCGGCGTGTCGCTCCTAGGGCTGTTGCGAATACTTAAAAGTCCCTACGGTCAAAATCATTGGGTTGCGACTCACCTTTACGAGTTGCTCGCTCGCTGCGCTCGCTCGGAATGTTATAGCCTTACCTAAAACCAATCCACCTTGCGTTCGTTTTTCGAAAAGACCGCGATTTTCCGATAATTTACAGACGCGCGGGATCGGTTTTGAGGTTAGGCTAGTTTTATAAGAGCGAGCGAAGCGAGCGAGAAGCTACATCAATTCCCGCGCTATAGTTATATATCAAATGTTCTTTACTAACAATTCTCACCGATCGAAAGAAAGTTTCTGATTTGATAGAAGAATAACAGATATGTTTCGCTAGGTACGCGATTCGTGCTGATCGATGTATCTCGATGATGTTTTTGTTTTCGTTTTTGTTTTCGTTTTTGTTTTCGTTTTTGTTTTCGTTTTTCTTTTCGTGTTTGTTTTCGTTTTTGTTTTCGTTTTTGTTTTCTTTTTTGTTTTCGTTTTTGTTTTCGTTTTTGTTTTCTTTTTTGTTTTCGTTTTTGTTTTCGTTTTTGTTTTCGTTTTTGTTTTCGTTTTTGTTTTCGTTTTTGTTTTCGTTTCTGTTTTCGTTTTTGTTTTCGTTTTTGTTTTCGTTTTTGTTTTTGTTTTCGTTTTTGTTTTCGTTTTTGTTTTCGTTTTTGTTTTCGTTTTTGTCCTTGTTTCTGTCCTTGTCTTTGTCTTAATTGGTTTTTGTTTGTACGAGACTAAGTCCAGCGGCATAATGCTCTTCGATCGCACACGACCAAGTCCAGCGGCGTGTCGCTCCTAGGGCTGTTGCGAATACTTAAAAGTCCCTACGGTCAAAATCATTGGGTTGCGACTCACCTTTACGAGTTGCTCGCTCGCTGCGCTCGCTCGGAATGTTATAGCCTTACCTAAAACCAATCCACCTTGCGTTCGTTTTTCGAAAAGACCGCGATTTTCCGATAATTTACAGACGCGCGGGATCGGTTTTGAGGTTAGGCTAGTTTTATAAGAGCGAGCGAAGGGAGCGAGAAGCTACATCAATTCCCGCGCTATAGTTATATATCAAATGTTCTTTACTAACAATTCTCACCGATCGAAAGAAAGTTTCTGATTTGATAGAAGAATAACAGATATGTTTCGCTAGGTACGCGATTCGTGCTGATCGATGTATCTCGATGATGTTTTTGTTTTCGGTTTTGTTTTCGTTTTTGTTTTCGTTTTTGTTTTCGTTTTTGTTTTCGTTTTTGTTTTCGTTTTTGTTTTCGTTTTTGTTTTCGTTTTTGTTTTCGTTTTTGTTTTCGTTTTTGTTTTCGTGTTTGTTTTCGTTTTTGTTTTCGTTTTCGTTTTCGTTTTTGTTTTCTTTTTTGTTTTCGTTTTTGTTTTCGTTTTTGTTTTCGTTTTTGTTTTCGTTTTTGTTTTCGTTTTTGTTTTCGTTTTTGTTTTCGTTTTTGTTTTCGTTTTTGTTTTCGTTTTTGATTTCGTTTTTGTTTTCGTTTTTGTTTTCGTTTTTGTTTTCGTTTTTGTTTTCTTTTTTGTTTTTGTTTTCGTTTTTGTTTTCTTTTTTGTTTTTGTTTTCGTTTTTGTTTTCGTGTTTGTTTTCGTTTTTGTTTTCGTTTTTGTTTTCGTTTTTGTTTTTGTTTTCGTTTTTGTTTTTGTTTTTGTCCTTGTTTCTGTCCTTGTCTTTGTCTTAATTGGTTTTTGTTTGTACGAGACTAAGTCCAGCGGCATAATGCTCTTCGATCGCACACGACCAAGTCCAGCGGCGTGTCGCTCCTAGGGCTGTTGCGAATACTTAAAAGTCCCTACGGTCAAAATCATTGGGTTGCGACTCACCTTTACGAGTTGCTCGCTCGCTGCGCTCGCTCGGAATGTTATAGCCTTACCTAAAACCAATCCACCTTGCGTTCGTTTTTCGAAAAGACCGCGATTTTCCGATAATTTACAGACGCGCGGGATCGGTTTTGAGGTTAGGCTAGTTTTATAAGAGCGAGCGAAGCGAGCGAGAAGCTACATCAATTCCCGCGCTATAGTTATATATCAAATGTTCTTTACTAACAATTCTCACCGATCGAAAGAAAGTTTCTGATTTGATAGAAGAATAACAGATATGTTTCGCTAGGTACGCGATTCGTGCTGATCGATGTATCTCGATGATGTTTTTGTTTTCGTTTTTGTTTTCGTTTTTGTTTTCGTTTTTGTTTTCGTTTTTCTTTTCGTGTTTGTTTTCGTTTTTGTTTTCGTTTTTGTTTTCTTTTTTGTTTTCGTTTTTGTTTTCGTTTTTGTTTTCTTTTTTGTTTTCGTTTTTGTTTTCGTTTTTGTTTTCGTTTTTGTTTTCGTTTTTGTTTTCGTTTTTGTTTTCGTTTTTGTTTTCGTTTTTGTTTTCGTTTTTGTTTTCGTTTTTGTTTTTGTTTTCGTTTTTGTTTTCGTTTTTGTTTTCGTTTTTGTTTTCGTTTTTGTCCTTGTTTCTGTCCTTGTCTTTGTCTTAATTGGTTTTTGTTTGTACGAGACTAAGTCCAGCGGCATAATGCTCTTCGATCGCACACGACCAAGTCCAGCGGCGTGTCGCTCCTAGGGCTGTTGCGAATACTTAAAAGTCCCTACGGTCAAAATCATTGGGTTGCGACTCACCTTTACGAGTTGCTCGCTCGCTGCGCTCGCTCGGAATGTTATAGCCTTACCTAAAACCAATCCACCTTGCGTTCGTTTTTCGAAAAGACCGCGATTTTCCGATAATTTACAGACGCGCGGGATCGGTTTTGAGGTTAGGCTAGTTTTATAAGAGCGAGCGAAGCGAGCGAGAAGCTACATCAATTCCCGCGCTATAGTTATATATCAAATGTTCTTTACTAACAATTCTCACCGATCGAAAGAAAGTTTCTGATTTGATAGAAGAATAACAGATATGTTTCGCTAGGTACGCGATTCGTGCTGATCGATGTATCTCGATGATGTTGTTGTTTTCGTTTTTGTTTTCGTTTTTGTTTTCGTTTTTGTTTTCGTTTTTCTTTTCGTGTTTGTTTTCGTTTTTGTTTTCGTTTTTGTTTTCGTTTTTGTTTTCGTTTTTGTTTTCGTTTTTGTTTTCGTTTTTGTTTTCGTTTTTGTTTTCGTTTTTGTTTTCGTTTTTGTTTTCGTTTTTGTTTTCGTTTTTGTTTTCGTGTTTGTTTTCGTTTTTGTTTTCGTTTTTGTTTTCGTTTTTGTTTTCGTTTTTGTTTTTGTTTTCGTTTTTGTTTTTGTTTTTGTCCTTGTTTCTGTCCTTGTCTTTGTCTTAATTGGTTTTTGTTTGTACGAGACTAAGTCCAGCGGCATAATGCTCTTCGATCGCACACGACCAAGTCCAGCGGCGTGTCGCTCCTAGGGCTGTTGCGAATACTTAAAAGTCCCTACGGTCAAAATCATTGGGTTGCGACTCACCTTTACGAGTTGCTCGCTCGCTGCGCTCGCTCGGAATGTTATAGCCTTACCTAAAACCAATCCACCTTGCGTTCGTTTTTCGAAAAGACCGCGATTTTCCGATAATTTACAGACGCGCGGGATCGGTTTTGAGGTTAGGCTAGTTTTATAAGAGCGAGCGAAGCGAGCGAGAAGCTACATCAATTCCCGCGCTATAGTTATATATCAAATGTTCTTTACTAACAATTCTCACCGATCGAAAGAAAGTTTCTGATTTGATAGAAGAATAACAGATATGTTTCGCTAGGTACGCGATTCGTGCTGATCGATGTATCTCGATGATGTTTTTGTTTTCGTTTTTGTTTTCGTTTTTGTTTTCGTTTTTGTTTTCGTTTTTCTTTTCGTTTTTGTTTTCGTTTTTGTTTTCGTTTTTGTTTTCGTTTTTGTTTTCGTTTTTGTTTTCGTTTTTGTTTTCTTTTTTGTTTTCGTTTTTGTTTTCGTTTTTGTTTTCGTTTTTGTTTTCGTTTTTGTTTTCGTTTTTGTTTTCGTTTTTGTTTTCGTTTTTGTTTTCGTTTTTGTCCTTGTTTCTGTCCTTGTCTTTGTCTTAATTGGTTTTTGTTTGTACGAGACTAAGTCCAGCGGCATAATGCTCTTCGATCGCACACGACCAAGTCCAGCGGCGTGTCGCTCCTAGGGCTGTTGCGAATACTTAAAAGTCCCTACGGTCAAAATCATTGGGTTGCGACTCACCTTTACGAGTTGCTCGCTCGCTGCGCTCGCTCGGAATGTTATAGCCTTACCTAAAACCAATCCACCTTGCGTTCGTTTTTCGAAAAGACCGCGATTTTCCGATAATTTACAGACGCGCGGGATCGGTTTTGAGGTTAGGCTAGTTTTATAAGAGCGAGCGAAGCGAGCGAGAAGCTACATCAATTCCCGCGCTATAGTTATATATCAAATGTTCTTTACTAACAATTCTCACCGATCGAAAGAAAGTTTCTGATTTGATAGAAGAATAACAGATATGTTTCGCTAGGTACGCGATTCGTGCTGATCGATGTATCTCGATGATGTTGTTGTTTTCGTTTTTGTTTTCGTTTTTGTTTTCGTTTTTGTTTTCGTTTTTCTTTTCGTGTTTGTTTTCGTTTTTGTTTTCGTTTTTGTTTTCGTTTTTGTTTTCGTTTTTGTTTTCGTTTTTGTTATCGTTTTTGTTTTCGTTTTTGTTTTTGTTTTCGTTTTTGTTTTCGTTTTTGTTTTCGTTTTTGTTTTCGTTTTTGTTTTCGTTTTTGTTTTCGTTTTTGTTTTTGTTTTCGTTTTTGTTTTCGTTTTTGTTTTTGTTTTCCTTTTCGTTTTTGTTTGTGTTTTTGTTTTCGTTTTTGTTTTCGTTTTTGTTTTCGTTTTTGTTTTCGTTTTTGTTTTCGTTTTTGTTTTCGTTTTTGTTTTCGTTTTTGTTTTCGTGTTTGTTTTCGTTTTTGTTTTCGTTTTTGTTTTCGTTTTTGTTTTTGTTTTTGTTTTCGTTTTTGTTTTCGTTTTTGTTTTTGTTTTCGTTTTTGTTTTCGTTTTTGTTTTCGTTTTTGTTTTTGTTTTCGTTTTTGTTTTCGTTTTTGTTTTCGTTTTTGTTTTCGTTTTCTTTTTTGTTTTCGCTTTTGTTTTCGTTTTTGTTTTCGTTTTTGTTTTCGTTTTTGTTTTCGTTTTTGTTTTCGTTTTTGTTTTCGTTTTTGTTTTCGTTTTTGTTTTCGTTTTTGTTTTCGTTTTTGTTTTCGTTTTTGTTTTCGTTTTTGTTTTCGTTTTTGTTTTTGTTTTCGTTTTTGTTTTCGTTTTTGTTTTCGTTTTTGTTTTCGTTTTCTTTTTTGTTTTCGTTTTTGTTTTCGTTTTTGTTTTCGTTTTTGTTTTCGTTTTTGTTTTCGTTTTTGTTTTCGTTTTTGTTTTCGTTTTTGTTTTCGTTTTTGTTTTCGTTTTTGTTTTTGTTTTCGTTTTTGTTTTCGTTTTTGTTTTCGTTTTTGTTTTTGTTTTCCTTTTCGTTTTTGTTTGTGTTTTTGTTTTCGTTTTTGTTTTCGTTTTTGTTTTCGTTTTTGTTTTCGTTTTTGTTTTCGTTTTTGTTTTCGTTTTTGTTTTCGTTTTTGATTTCGTTTTTGTTTTCGTTTTTGTTTTCGTTTTTGTTTTCGTTTTTGTTTTCGTTTTTGTTTTCGTTTTTGTTTTCGTTTTTGTTTTCGTGTTTGTTTTCGTTTTTGTTTTCGTTTTTGTTTTCGTTTTTGTTTTTGTTTTCGTTTTTGTTTTTGTTTTTGTCCTTGTTTCTGTCCTTGTCTTTGTCTTAATTGGTTTTTGTTTGTACGAGACTAAGTCCAGCGGCATAATGCTCTTCGATCGCACACGACCAAGTCCAGCGGCGTGTCGCTCCTAGGGCTGTTGCGAATACTTAAAAGTCCCTACGGTCAAAATCATTGGGTTGCGACTCACCTTTACGAGTTGCTCGCTCGCTGCGCTCGCTCGGAATGTTATAGCCTTACCTAAAACCAATCCACCTTGCGTTCGTTTTTCGAAAAGACCGCGATTTTCCGATAATTTACAGACGCGCGGGATCGGTTTTGAGGTTAGGCTAGTTTTATAAGAGCGAGCGAAGCGAGCGAGAAGCTACATCAATTCCCGCGCTATAGTTATATATCAAATGTTCTTTACTAACAATTCTCACCGATCGAAAGAAAGTTTCTGATTTGATAGAAGAATAACAGATATGTTTCGCTAGGTACGCGATTCGTGCTGATCGATGTATCTCGATGATGTTTTTGTTTTCGTTTTTGTTTTCGTTTTTGTTTTCGTTTTTGTTTTCGTTTTTCTTTTCGTGTTTGTTTTCGTTTTTGTTTTCGTTTTTGTTTTCTTTTTTGTTTTCTTTTTTGTTTTCGTTTTTGTTTTCTTTTTTGTTTTCGTTTTTGTTTTCGTTTTTGTTTTCGTGTTTGTTTTCGTTTTTGTTTTCGTTTTTGTTTTCGTTTTTGTTTTCGTGTTTGTTTTCGTTTTTGTTTTCGTTTTTGTTTTCGTTTTTGTTTTCGTTTTTGTTTTCGTTTTTGTTTTCGTTTTTGTTTTCGTTTTTGTTTTCGTTTTTGTTTTTGTCCTTGTTTCTGTCCTTGTCTTTGTCTTAATTGGTTTTTGTTTGTACGAGACTAAGTCCAGCGGCATAATGCTCTTCGATCGCACACGACCAAGTCCAGCGGCGTGTCGCTCCTAGGGCTGTTGCGAATACTTAAAAGTCCCTACGGTCAAAATCATTGGGTTGCGACTCACCTTTACGAGTTGCTCGCTCGCTGCGCTCGCTCGGAATGTTATAGCCTTACCTAAAACCAATCCACCTTGCGTTCGTTTTTCGAAAAGACCGCGATTTTCCGATAATTTACAGACGCGCGGGATCGGTTTTGAGGTTAGGCTAGTTTTATAAGAGCGAGCGAAGCGAGCGAGAAGCTACATCAATTCCCGCGCTATAGTTATATATCAAATGTTCTTTACTAACAATTCTCACCGATCGAAAGAAAGTTTCTGATTTGATAGAAGAATAACAGATATGTTTCGCTAGGTACGCGATTCGTGCTGATCGATGTATCTCGATGATGTTTTTGTTTTCGTTTTTGTTTTCGTTTTTGTTTTCGTTTTTGATTTCGTTTTTGTTTTCGTTTTTGTTTTCGTTTTTGTTTTCGTTTTTGTTTTCGTTTTTGTTTTCGTTTTTGTTTTCGTGTTTGTTTTCGTTTTTGTTTTCGTTTTTGTTTTCGTTTTTGTTTTTGTTTTCGTTTTTGTTTTCGTTTTTGTTTTTGTTTTCCTTTTCGTTTTTGTTTGTGTTTTTGTTTTTGTCCTTGTTTCTGTCCTTGTCTTTGTCTTAATTGGTTTTTGTTTGTACGAGACTAAGTCCAGCGGCATAATGCTCTTTGATCGCACACGACCAAGTCCAGCGGCGTGTCGCTCCTAGGGCTGTTGCGAATACTTAAAAGTCCCTACGGTCAAAATCATTGGGTTGCGACTCACCTTTACGAGTTGCTCGCTCGCTGCGCTCGCTCGGAATGTTATAGCCTTACCTAAAACCAATCCACCTTGCGTTCGTTTTTCGAAAAGACCGCGATTTTCCGATAA
This sequence comes from Bombus pascuorum, assembly GCF_905332965.1. Lineage (NCBI taxonomy): Eukaryota > Metazoa > Arthropoda > Insecta > Hymenoptera > Apidae > Bombus > Bombus pascuorum. The sequence goes on along the minus strand of NW_026869738.1, from coordinate 94,553 downwards.
TTTACAGACGCGCGGGATCGGTTTTGAGGTTAGGCTAGTTTTATAAGAGCGAGCGAAGCGAGCGAGAAGCTACATCAATTCCCGCGCTATAGTTATATATCAAATGTTCTTTACTAACAATTCTCACCGATCGAAAGAAAGTTTCTGATTTGATAGAAGAATAACAGATATGTTTCGCTAGGTACGCGATTCGTGCTGATCGATGTATCTCGATGATGTTTTTGTTTTCGTTTTTGTTTTCGTTTTTGTTTTCGTTTTTGTTTTCGTTTTTCTTTTCGTGTTTGTTTTCGTTTTTGTTTTCGTTTTTGTTTTCTTTTTTGTTTTCGTTTTTGTTTTCGTTTTTGTTTTCTTTTTTGTTTTCGTTTTTGTTTTCGTTTTTGTTTTCGTTTTTGTTTTCGTTTTTGATTTCGTTTTTGTTTTCGTTTTTGTTTTCGTTTTTGTTTTCGTTTTTGTTTTCGTTTTTGTTTTTGTTTTTGTTTTCGTTTTTGTTTTCGTTTTTGTTTTCGTTTTTGTTTTCGTTTTTGTTTTCGTTTTTGTTTTCGTTTTTGTTTTTGTTTTCGTTTTTGTTTTCGTTTTTGTTTTTGTTTTCCTTTTCGTTTTTGTTTTCGTTTTTGTTTTCGTTTTTGTTTTCGTTTTTGTTTTCGTTTTTGTTTTCGTGTTTGTTTTCGTTTTTGTTTTCGTTTTTGTTTTCGTTTTTGTTTTTGTTTTCGTTTTTGTTTTTGTTTTCGTTTTTGTTTTCGTTTTTGTTTTCGTTTTTGTTTTCGTTTTTGTTTTTGTTTTCGTTTTTGTTTTCGTTTTTGTTTTCGTTTTTGTTTTCGTTTTTGTTTTCGTTTTTGTTTTCGTTTTTGTTTTTATTTTCGTTTTTGTTTTCGTTTTTGTTTTTGTTTTCCTTTTTGTTTTTGTTTGTGTTTTTGTTTTTGTCCTTGTTTCTGTCCTTGTCTTTGTCTTAATTGGTTTTTGTTTGTACGAGACTAAGTCCAGCGGCATAATGCTCTTCGATCGCACACGACCAAGTCCAGCGGCGTGTCGCTCCTAGGGCTGTTGCGAATACTTAAAAGTCCCTACGGTCAAAATCATTGGGTTGCGACTCACCTTTACGAGTTGCTCGCTCGCTGCGCTCGCTCGGAATGTTATAGCCTTACCTAAAACCAATCCACCTTGCGTTCGTTTTTCGAAAAGACCGCGATTTTCCGATAATTTACAGACGCGCGGGATCGGTTTTGAGGTTAGGCTAGTTTTATAAGAGCGAGCGAAGCGAGCGAGAAGCTACATCAATTCCCGCGCTATAGTTATATATCAAATGTTCTTTACTAACAATTCTCACCGATCGAAAGAAAGTTTCTGATTTGATAGAAGAATAACAGATATGTTTCGCTAGGTACGCGATTCGTGCTGATCGATGTATCTCGATGATGTTTTTGTTTTCGTTTTTGTTTTCGTTTTTGTTTTCGTTTTTGTTTTCGTTTTTGTTTTCGTTTTTGTTTTCGTTTTTGTTTTCGTTTTTGTTTTCGTTTTTGTTTTCGTTTTTGTTTTCGTTTTTGATTTCGTTTTTGTTTTCGTTTTTGTTTTCGTTTTTGTTTTCGTTTTTGTTTTCGTTTTTGTTTTTGTTTTCCTTTTCGTTTTTGTTTTCGTTTTTGTTTTCGTTTTTGTTTTCGTTTTTGTTTTCGTTTTTGTTTTCGTTTTTGTTTTTGTTTTCGTTTTTGTTTTCGTTTTTGTTTTCGTTTTTGTTTTCGTTTTTGTTTTCGTTTTTGTTTTCGTTTTTGTTTTCGTTTTTGTTTTTGTTTTCGTTTTTGTTTTCGTTTTTGTTTTTGTTTTCCTTTTCGTTTTTGTTTGTGTTTTTGTTTTCGTTTTTGTTTTCGTTTTTGTTTTCGTTTTTGTTTTCGTTTTTGTTTTCGTTTTTGTTTTCGTTTTTGTTTTCGTTTTTGTTTTCGTTTTTGTTTTTGTTTTCGTTTTTGTTTTCGTTTTTGTTTTCGTTTTTGTTTTCGTTTTCTTTTTTGTTTTCGTTTTTGTTTTCGTTTTTGTTTTCGTCTTTGTTTTCGTTTTTGTTTTCGTTTTTGTTTTCGTTTTTGTTTTCGTTTTTGTTTTCGTTTTTGTTTTCGTTTTTGTTTTTGTTTTCGTTTTTGTTTTCGTTTTTGTTTTCGTTTTTGTTTTTGTTTTCCTTTTCGTTTTTGTTTGTGTTTTTGTTTTCGTTTTTGTTTTCGTTTTTGTTTTCGTTTTTGTTTTCGTTTTTGTTTTCGTTTTTGTTTTCGTTTTTGTTTTCGTTTTTGATTTCGTTTTTGTTTTCGTTTTTGTTTTCGTTTTTGTTTTCGTTTTTGTTTTCGTTTTTGTTTTCGTTTTTGTTTTCGTTTTTGTTTTCGTGTTTGTTTTCGTTTTTGTTTTCGTTTTTGTTTTCGTTTTTGTTTTTGTTTTCGTTTTTGTTTTTGTTTTTGTCCTTGTTTCTGTCCTTGTCTTTGTCTTAATTGGTTTTTGTTTGTACGAGACTAAGTCCAGCGGCATAATGCTCTTCGATCGCACACGACCAAGTCCAGCGGCGTGTCGCTCCTAGGGCTGTTGCGAATACTTAAAAGTCCCTACGGTCAAAATCATTGGGTTGCGACTCACCTTTACGAGTTGCTCGCTCGCTGCGCTCGCTCGGAATGTTATAGCCTTACCTAAAACCAATCCACCTTGCGTTCGTTTTTCGAAAAGACCGCGATTTTCCGATAATTTACAGACGCGCGGGATCGGTTTTGAGGTTAGGCTAGTTTTATAAGAGCGAGCGAAGCGAGCGAGAAGCTACATCAATTCCCGCGCTATAGTTATATATCAAATGTTCTTTACTAACAATTCTCACCGATCGAAAGAAAGTTTCTGATTTGATAGAAGAATAACAGATATGTTTCGCTAGGTACGCGATTCGTGCTGATCGATGTATCTCGATGATGTTTTTGTTTTCGTTTTTGTTTTCGTTTTTGTTTTCGTTTTTGTTTTCGTTTTTCTTTTCGTGTTTGTTTTCGTTTTTGTTTTCGTTTTTGTTTTCTTTTTTGTTTTCTTTTTTGTTTTCGTTTTTGTTTTCTTTTTTGTTTTCGTTTTTGTTTTCGTTTTTGTTTTCGTGTTTGTTTTCGTTTTTGTTTTCGTTTTTGTTTTCGTTTTTGTTTTCGTGTTTGTTTTCGTTTTTGTTTTCGTTTTTGTTTTCGTTTTTGTTTTCGTTTTTGTTTTCGTTTTTGTTTTCGTTTTTGTTTTCGTTTTTGTTTTCGTTTTTGTTTTTGTCCTTGTTTCTGTCCTTGTCTTTGTCTTAATTGGTTTTTGTTTGTACGAGACTAAGTCCAGCGGCATAATGCTCTTCGATCGCACACGACCAAGTCCAGCGGCGTGTCGCTCCTAGGGCTGTTGCGAATACTTAAAAGTCCCTACGGTCAAAATCATTGGGTTGCGACTCACCTTTACGAGTTGCTCGCTCGCTGCGCTCGCTCGGAATGTTATAGCCTTACCTAAAACCAATCCACCTTGCGTTCGTTTTTCGAAAAGACCGCGATTTTCCGATAATTTACAGACGCGCGGGATCGGTTTTGAGGTTAGGCTAGTTTTATAAGAGCGAGCGAAGCGAGCGAGAAGCTACATCAATTCCCGCGCTATAGTTATATATCAAATGTTCTTTACTAACAATTCTCACCGATCGAAAGAAAGTTTCTGATTTGATAGAAGAATAACAGATATGTTTCGCTAGGTACGCGATTCGTGCTGATCGATGTATCTCGATGATGTTTTTGTTTTCGTTTTTGTTTTCGTTTTTGTTTTCGTTTTTGATTTCGTTTTTGTTTTCGTTTTTGTTTTCGTTTTTGTTTTCGTTTTTGTTTTCGTTTTTGTTTTCGTTTTTGTTTTCGTGTTTGTTTTCGTTTTTGTTTTCGTTTTTGTTTTCGTTTTTGTTTTTGTTTTCGTTTTTGTTTTCGTTTTTGTTTTTGTTTTCCTTTTCGTTTTTGTTTGTGTTTTTGTTTTTGTCCTTGTTTCTGTCCTTGTCTTTGTCTTAATTGGTTTTTGTTTGTACGAGACTAAGTCCAGCGGCATAATGCTCTTTGATCGCACACGACCAAGTCCAGCGGCGTGTCGCTCCTAGGGCTGTTGCGAATACTTAAAAGTCCCTACGGTCAAAATCATTGGGTTGCGACTCACCTTTACGAGTTGCTCGCTCGCTGCGCTCGCTCGGAATGTTATAGCCTTACCTAAAACCAATCCACCTTGCGTTCGTTTTTCGAAAAGACCGCGATTTTCCGATAATTTACAGACGCGCGGGATCGGTTTTGAGGTTAGGCTAGTTTTATAAGAGCGAGCGAAGCGAGCGAGAAGCTACATCAATTCCCGCGCTATAGTTATATATCAAATGTTCTTTACTAACAATTCTCACCGATCGAAAGAAAGTTTCTGATTTGATAGAAGAATAACAGATATGTTTCGCTAGGTACGCGATTCGTGCTGATCGATGTATCTCGATGATGTTTTTGTTTTCGTTTTTGTTTTCGTTTTTGTTTTCGTTTTTGTTTTCGTTTTTCTTTTCGTGTTTGTTTTCGTTTTTGTTTTCGTTTTTGTTTTTTTTTTTGTTTTCGTTTTTGTTTTCGTTTTTGTTTTCTTTTTTGTTTTCGTTTTTGTTTTCGTTTTTGTTTTCGTTTTTGTTTTCGTTTTTGATTTCGTTTTTGTTTTCGTTTTTGTTTTCGTTTTTGTTTTCGTTTTTGTTTTCGTTTTTGTTTTTGTTTTTGTTTTCGTTTTTGTTTTCGTTTTTGTTTTCGTTTTTGTTTTCGTTTTTGTTTTCGTTTTTGTTTTCGTTTTTGTTTTTGTTTTCGTTTTTGTTTTCGTTTTTGTTTTTGTTTTCCTTTTCGTTTTTGTTTTCGTTTTTGTTTTCGTTTTTGTTTTCGTTTTTGTTTTCGTTTTTGTTTTCGTGTTTGTTTTCGTTTTTGTTTTCGTTTTTGTTTTCGTTTTTGTTTTTGTTTTCGTTTTTGTTTTTGTTTTCGTTTTTGTTTTCGTTTTTGTTTTCGTTTTTGTTTTCGTTTTTGTTTTTGTTTTCGTTTTTGTTTTCGTTTTTGTTTTCGTTTTTGTTTTCGTTTTTGTTTTCGTTTTTGTTTTCGTTTTTGTTTTTATTTTCGTTTTTGTTTTCGTTTTTGTTTTTGTTTTCTTTTTTGTTTTTGTTTGTGTTTTTGTTTTTGTCCTTGTTTCTGTCCTTGTCTTTGTCTTAATTGGTTTTTGTTTGTACGAGACTAAGTCCAGCGGCATAATGCTCTTCGATCGCACACGACCAAGTCCAGCGGCGTGTCGCTCCTAGGGCTGTTGCGAATACTTAAAAGTCCCTACGGTCAAAATCATTGGGTTGCGACTCACCTTTACGAGTTGCTCGCTCGCTGCGCTCGCTCGGAATGTTATAGCCTTACCTAAAACCAATCCACCTTGCGTTCGTTTTTCGAAAAGACCGCGATTTTCCGATAATTTACAGACGCGCGGGATCGGTTTTGAGGTTAGGCTAGTTTTATAAGAGCGAGCGAAGGGAGCGAGAAGCTACATCAATTCCCGCGCTATAGTTATATATCAAATGTTCTTTACTAACAATTCTCACCGATCGAAAGAAAGTTTCTGATTTGATAGAAGAATAACAGATATGTTTCGCTAGGTACGCGATTCGTGCTGATCGATGTATCTCGATGATGTTTTTGTTTTCGGTTTTGTTTTCGTTTTTGTTTTCGTTTTTGTTTTCGTTTTTGTTTTCGTTTTTGTTTTCGTTTTTGTTTTCGTTTTTGTTTTCGTTTTTGTTTTCGTTTTTGTTTTCGTTTTTGTTTTTGTTTTCGTTTTTGTTTTCGTTTTTGTTTTTGTTTTCCTTTTCGTTTTTGTTTGTGTTTTTGTTTTCGTTTTTGTTTTCGTTTTTGTTTTCGTTTTTGTTTTCGTTTTTGTTTTCGTTTTTGTTTTCGTTTTTGTTTTCGTTTTTGATTTCGTTTTTGTTTTCGTTTTTGTTTTCGTTTTTGTTTTCGTTTTTGTTTTCGTTTTTGTTTTCGTTTTTGTTTTCGTTTTTGTTTTCGTGTTTGTTTTCGTTTTTGTTTTCGTTTTTGTTTTCGTTTTTGTTTTTGTTTTCGTTTTTGTTTTTGTTTTTGTCCTTGTTTCTGTCCTTGTCTTTGTCTTAATTGGTTTTTGTTTGTACGAGACTAAGTCCAGCGGCATAATGCTCTTCGATCGCACACGACCAAGTCCAGCGGCGTGTCGCTCCTAGGGCTGTTGCGAATACTTAAAAGTCCCTACGGTCAAAATCATTGCGTTGCGACTCACCTTTACGAGTTGCTCGCTCGCTGCGCTCGCTCGGAATGTTATAGCCTTACCTAAAACCAATCCACCTTGCGTTCGTTTTTCGAAAAGACCGCGATTTTCCGATAATTTACAGACGCGCGGGATCGGTTTTGAGGTTAGGCTAGTTTTATAAGAGCGAGCGAAGCGAGCGAGAAGCTACATCAATTCCCGCGCTATAGTTATATATCAAATGTTCTTTACTAACAATTCTCACCGATCGAAAGAAAGTTTCTGATTTGATAGAAGAATAACAGATATGTTTCGCTAGGTACGCGATTCGTGCTGATCGATGTATCTCGATGATGTTTTTGTTTTCGTTTTTGTTTTCGTTTTTGTTTTCGTTTTTGTTTTCGTTTTTCTTTTCGTGTTTGTTTTCGTTTTTGTTTTCGTTTTTGTTTTCTTTTTTGTTTTCGTTTTTGTTTTCGTTTTTGTTTTCTTTTTTGTTTTCGTTTTTGTTTTCGTTTTTGTTTTCGTTTTTGTTTTCGTTTTTGTTTTCGTTTTTGTTTTCGTTTTTGTTTTCGTTTTTGTTTTCGTTTTTGTTTTCGTTTTTGTTTTTGTTTTCGTTTTTGTTTTCGTTTTTGTTTTCGTTTTTGTTTTCGTTTTTGTCCTTGTTTCTGTCCTTGTCTTTGTCTTAATTGGTTTTTGTTTGTACGAGACTAAGTCCAGCGGCATAATGCTCTTCGATCGCACACGACCAAGTCCAGCGGCGTGTCGCTCCTAGGGCTGTTGCGAATACTTAAAAGTCCCTACGGTCAAAATCATTGGGTTGCGACTCACCTTTACGAGTTGCTCGCTCGCTGCGCTCGCTCGGAATGTTATAGCCTTACCTAAAACCAATCCACCTTGCGTTCGTTTTTCGAAAAGACCGCGATTTTCCGATAATTTACAGACGCGCGGGATCGGTTTTGAGGTTAGGCTAGTTTTATAAGAGCGAGCGAAGCGAGCGAGAAGCTACATCAATTCCCGCGCTATAGTTATATATCAAATGTTCTTTACTAACAATTCTCACCGATCGAAAGAAAGTTTCTGATTTGATAGAAGAATAACAGATATGTTTCGCTAGGTACGCGATTCGTGCTGATCGATGTATCTCGATGATGTTGTTGTTTTCGTTTTTGTTTTCGTTTTTGTTTTCGTTTTTGTTTTCGTTTTTCTTTTCGTGTTTGTTTTCGTTTTTGTTTTCGTTTTTGTTTTCGTTTTTGTTTTCGTTTTTGTTTTCGTTTTTGTTATCGTTTTTGTTTTCGTTTTTGTTTTTGTTTTCGTTTTTGTTTTCGTTTTTGTTTTCGTTTTTGTTTTCGTTTTTGTTTTCGTTTTTGTTTTCGTTTTTGTTTTTGTTTTCGTTTTTGTTTTCGTTTTTGTTTTTGTTTTCCTTTTCGTTTTTGTTTGTGTTTTTGTTTTCGTTTTTGTTTTCGTTTTTGTTTTCGTTTTTGTTTTCGTTTTTGTTTTCGTTTTTGTTTTCGTTTTTGTTTTCGTTTTTGATTTCGTTTTTGTTTTCGTTTTTGTTTTCGTTTTTGTTTTCGTTTTTGTTTTCGTTTTTGTTTTCGTTTTTGTTTTCGTTTTTGTTTTCGTGTTTGTTTTCGTTTTTGTTTTCGTTTTTGTTTTCGTTTTTGTTTTCGTTTTTGTTTTTGTTTTCGTTTTTGTTTTTGTTTTTGTCCTTGTTTCTGTCCTTGTCTTTGTCTTAATTGGTTTTTGTTTGTACGAGACTAAGTCCAGCGGCATAATGCTCTTCGATCGCACACGACCAAGTCCAGCGGCGTGTCGCTCCTAGGGCTGTTGCGAATACTTAAAAGTCCCTACGGTCAAAATCATTGGGTTGCGACTCACCTTTACGAGTTGCTCGCTCGCTGCGCTCGCTCGGAATGTTATAGCCTTACCTAAAACCAATCCACCTTGCGTTCGTTTTTCGAAAAAACCGCGATTTTCCGATAATTTACAGACGCGCGGGATCGGTTTTGAGGTTATGCTAGTTTTATAAGAGCGAGCGAAGCGAGCGAGAAGCTACATCAATTCCCGCGCTATAGTTATATATCAAATGTTCTTTACTAACAATTCTCACCGATCGAAAGAAAGTTTCTGATTTGATAGAAGAATAACAGATATGTTTCGCTAGGTACGCGATTCGTGCTGATCGATGTATCTCGATGATGTTTTTGTTTTCGTTTTTGTTTTCGTTTTTGTTTTCGTTTTTGTTTTCGTTTTTGTTTTCGTTTTTGTTTTCGTTTTTGTTTTCGTTTTTGTTTTCGTTTTTGTTTTCGTTTTTGTTTTCGTTTTTGTTTTCGTTTTTGTTTTCGTGTTTGTTTTCGTTTTTGTTTTCGTTTTCGTTTTCGTTTTTGTTTTCTTTTTTGTTTTCGTGTTTGTTTTCGTTTTTGTTTTCGTTTTTGTTTTCTTTTTTGTTTTCGTTTTTGTTTTCGTTTTTGTTTTCGTTTTTGTTTTCGTTTTTGTTTTCGTTTTTGTTTTCGTTTTTGATTTCGTGTTTGTTTTCTTTTTTGTTTTCGTTTTTGTTTTCGTTTTTGTTTTCGTTTTTGTTTTCGTTTTTGTTTTTGTCCTTGTTTCTGTCCTTGTCTTTGTCTTAATTGGTTTTTGTTTGTACGAGACTAAGTCCAGCGGCATAATGCTCTTCGATCGCACAGGACCAAGTCCAGCGGCGTGTCGCTCCTAGGGCTGTTGCGAATACTTAAAAGTCCCTACGGTCAAAATCATTGGGTTGCGACTCACCTTTACGAGTTGCTCGCTCGCTGCGCTCGCTCGGAATGTTATAGCCTTACCTAAAACCAATCCACCTTGCGTTCGTTTTTCGAAAAGACCGCGATTTTCCGATAATTTACAGACGCGCGGGATCGGTTTTGAGGTTAGGCTAGTTTTATAAGAGCGAGCGAAGCGAGCGAGAAGCTACATCAATTCCCGCGCTATAGTTATATATCAAATGTTCTTTACTAACAATTCTCACCGATCGAAAGAAAGTTTCTGATTTGATAGAAGAATAACAGATATGTTTCGCTAGGTACGCGATTCGTGCTGATCGATGTATCTCGATGATGTTTTTGTTTTCGTTTTTGTTTTCGTTTTTGTTTTCGTTTTTGTTTTCGTTTTTGTTTTCGTTTTTGTTTTCGTTTTTGTTTTTGTTTTCGTTTTTGTTTTCGTTTTTGTTTTTGTTTTCCTTTTCGTTTTTGTTTGTGTTTTTGTTTTCGTTTTTGTTTTCGTTTTTGTTTTCGTTTTTGTTTTCGTTTTTGTTTTCGTTTTTGTTTTCGTTTTTGTTTTCGTGTTTGTTTTCGTTTTTGTTTTCGTTTTTGTTTTCGTTTTTGTTTTCGTTTTTGTTTTCGTTTTTGTTTTCGTTTTTGTTTTCGTTTTTGTTTTCGTGTTTGTTTTCGTTTTTGTTTTCGTTTTCGTTTTCGTTTTTGTTTTCTTTTTTGTTTTCGTGTTTGTTTTCGTTTTTGTTTTCGTTTTTGTTTTCTTTTTTGTTTTCGTTTTTGTTTTCGTTTTTGTTTTCGTTTTTGTTTTCGTTTTTGTTTTCGTTTTTGTTTTCGTGTTTGTTTTCGTTTTTGTTTTCGTTTTTGTTTTTGTTTTCCTTTTTGTTTTTGTTTGTGTTTTTGTTTTTGTCCTTGTTTCTGTCCTTGTCTTTGTCTTAATTGGTTTTTGTTTGTACGAGACTAAGTCCAGCGGCATAATGCTCTTCGATCGCACACGACCAAGTCCAGCGGCGTGTCGCTCCTAGGGCTGTTGCGAATACTTAAAAGTCCCTACGGTCAAAATCATTGGGTTGCGACTCACCTTTACGAGTTGCTCGCTCGCTGCGCTCGCTCGGAATGTTATAGCCTTACCTAAAACCAATCCACCTTGCGTTCGTTTTTCGAAAAGACCGCGATTTTCCGATAATTTACAGACGCGCGGGATCGGTTTTGAGGTTAGGCTAGTTTTATAAGAGCGAGCGAAGCGAGCGAGAAGCTACATCAATTCCCGCGCTATAGTTATATATCAAATGTTCTTTACTAACAATTCTCACCGATCGAAAGAAAGTTTCTGATTTGATAGAAGAATAACAGATATGTTTCGCTAGGTACGCGATTCGTGCTGATCGATGTATCTCGATGATGTTTTTGTTTTCGTTTTTGTTTTCGTTTTTGTTTTCGTTTTTGTTTTCGTTTTTGTTTTCGTTTTTGTTTTCGTTTTTGTTTTCGTTTTTGTTTTCGTTTTTGTTTTCGTGTTTGTTTTCGTTTTTGTTTTCGTTTTCGTTTTCGTTTTTGTTTTCTTTTTTGTTTTCGTGTTTGTTTTCGTTTTTGTTTTCGTTTTTGTTTTCTTTTTTGTTTTCGTTTTTGTTTTCGTTTTTGTTTTCGTTTTTGTTTTCGTTTTTGTTTTCGTTTTTGTTTTCGTTTTTGATTTCGTTTTTGTTTTCGTTTTTGTTTTCGTTTTTGTTTTCGTTTTTGTTTTCGTTTTTGTTTTCGTTTTTGTTTTCGTTTTTGTTTTCGTGTTTGTTTTCGTTTTTGTTTTCGTTTTTGTTTTCGTTTTTGTTTTCGTTTTTGTTTTCGTGTTTGTTTTCGTTTTTGTTTTCGTTTTTGTTTTCGTTTTTGTTTTTGTTTTCGTTTTTGTTTTTGTTTTTGTCCTTGTTTCTGTCCTTGTCTTTGTCTTAATTGGTTTTTGTTTGTACGAGACTAAGTCCAGCGGCATAATGCTCTTCGATCGCACACGACCAAGTCCAGCGGCGTGTCGCTCCTAGGGCTGTTGCGAATACTTAAAAGTCCCTACGGTCAAAATCATTGGGTTGCGACTCACCTTTACGAGTTGCTCGCTCGCTGCGCTCGCTCGGAATGTTATAGCCTTACCTAAAACCAATCCACCTTGCGTTCGTTTTTCGAAAAGACCGCGATTTTCCGATAATTTACAGACGCGCGGGATCGGTTTTGAGGTTAGGCTAGTTTTATAAGAGCGAGCGAAGCGAGCGAGAAGCTACATCAATTCCCGCGCTATAGTTATATATCAAATGTTCTTTACTAACAATTCTCACCGATCGAAAGAAAGTTTCTGATTTGATAGAAGAATAACAGATATGTTTCGCTAGGTACGCGATTCGTGCTGATCGATGTATCTCGATGATGTTTTTGTTTTGGTTTTTGTTTTCTTTTTTGTTTTCGTTTTTGTTTTCGTTTTTGTTTTCGTTTTTGTTTTCGTTTTTGTTTTCGTTTTTGTTTTCGTTTTTGTTTTCGTTTTTGTTTTCGTTTTTGTTTTCGTTTTTGTTTTCGTTTTTGTTTTCGTTTTTGTTTTCGTTTTTGTTTTCGTTTTTGTTTTCGTTTTTGTTTTCGTTTTTGTTTTCGTTTTTGTTTTCGTTTTTGTTTTCGTTTTTGTTTTCGTTTTTGTTTTTGTTTTCGTTTTTGTTTTCGTTTTTGTTTTTGTTTTCCTTTTCGTTTTTGTTTGTGTTTTTGTTTTCGTTTTTGTTTTCGTTTTTGTTTTCGTTTTTGTTTTCGTTTTTGTTTTCGTTTTTGTTTTCGTTTTTGTTTTCGTTTTTGTTTTCGTGTTTGTTTTCGTTTTTGTTTTCGTTTTTGTTTTCGTTTTTGTTTTTGTTTTCGTTTTTGTTTTCGTTTTTGTTTTTGTTTTCCTTTTCGTTTTTGTTTGTGTTTTTGTTTTTGTCCTTGTTTCTGTCCTTGTCTTTGTCTTAATTGGTTTTTGTTTGTACGAGACTAAGTCCAGCGGCATAATGCTCTTCGATCGCACACGACCAAGTCCAGCGGCGTGTCGCTCCTAGGGCTGTTGCGAATACTTAAAAGTCCCTACGGTCAAAATCATTGGGTTGCGACTCACCTTTACGAGTTGCTCGCTCGCTGCGCTCGCTCGGAATGTTATAGCCTTACCTAAAACCAATCCACCTTGCGTTCGTTTTTCGAAAAGACCGCGATTTTCCGATAATTTACAGACGCGCGGGATCGGTTTTGAGGTTAGGCTAGTTTTATAAGAGCGAGCGAAGCGAGCGAGAAGCTACATCAATTCCCGCGCTATAGTTATATATCAAATGTTCTTTACTAACAATTCTCACCGATCGAAAGAAAGTTTCTGATTTGATAGAAGAATAACAGATATGTTTCGCTAGGTACGCGATTCGTGCTGATCGATGTATCTCGATGATGTTTTTGTTTTCGTTTTTGTTTTCGTTTTTGTTTTCGTTTTTGATTTCGTTTTTGTTTTCTTTTTTGTTTTCGTTTTTGTTTTCGTTTTTGTTTTCGTTTTTGTTTTCGTTTTTGTTTTCGTTTTTGTTTTCGTTTTTGTTTTCGTTTTTGTTTTCGTTTTTGTTTTCGTTTTTGTTTTTGTTTTCGTTTTTGTTTTCGTTTTTGTTTTCGTTTTGGTTTTCGTTTTTGTTTTCGTTTTTGTTTTCGTTTTTGTTTTTGTTTTCGTTTTTGTTTTCGTTTTTGTTTTTGTTTTCCTTTTCGTTTTTGTTTGTGTTTTTGTTTTCGTTTTTGTTTTCGTTTTTGTTTTCGTTTTTGTTTTCGTTTTTGTTTTCGTGTTTGTTTTCGTTTTTGTTTTCGTTTTCGTTTTCGTTTTTGTTTTCTTTTTTGTTTTCTTTTTTGTTTTCGTTTTTGTTTTCTTTTTTGTTTTCGTTTTTGTTTTCGTTTTTGTTTTCGTTTTTGTTTTCGTTTTTGTTTTCGTTTTTGTTTTCGTTTTTGTTTTCGTTTTTGATTTCGTTTTTGTTTTCGTTTTTGTTTTCGTTTTTGTTTTCGTGTTTGTTTTCGTTTTTGTTTTCGTTTTTGTTTTCGTTTTTGTTTTCGTTTTTGTTTTCGTTTTTGTTTTCGTGTTTGTTTTCGTTTTTGTTTTCGTTTTTGTTTTCGTTTTTGTTTTTGTTTTCGTTTTTGTTTTTGTTTTTGTCCTTGTTTCTGTCCTTGTCTTTGTCTTAATTGGTTTTTGTTTGTACGAGACTAAGTCCAGCGGCATAATGCTCTTCGATCGCACACGACCAAGTCCAGCGGCGTGTCGCTCCTAGGGCTGTTGCGAATACTTAAAAGTCCCTACGGTCAAAATCATTGGGTTGCGACTCACCTTTACGAGTTGCTCGCTCGCTGCGCTCGCTCGGAATGTTATAGCCTTACCTAAAACCAATCCACCTTGCGTTCGTTTTTCGAAAAGACCGCGATTTTCCGATAATTTACAGACGCGCGGGATCGGTTTTGAGGTTAGGCTAGTTTTATAAGAGCGAGCGAAGCGAGCGAGAAGCTACATCAATTCCCGCGCTATAGTTATATATCAAATGTTCTTTACTAACAATTCTCACCGATCGAAAGAAAGTTTCTGATTTGATAGAAGAATAACAGATATGTTTCGCTAGGTACGCGATTCGTGCTGATCGATGTATCTCGATGATGTTTTTGTTTTCGTTTTTGTTTTTGTTTTCGTTTTTGTTTTCGTTTTTGTTTTCGTTTTTGTTTTTGTTTTCCTTTTCGTTTTTGTTTGTGTTTTTGTTTTCGTTTTTGTTTTCGTTTTTGTTTTCGTTTTTGTTTTCGTTTTTGTTTTCGTTTTTGTTTTCGTTTTTGTTTTCGTGTTTGTTTTCGTTTTTGTTTTCGTTTTTGTTTTCGTTTTTGTTTTTGTTTTCGTTTTTGTTTTTGTTTTTGTCCTTGTTTCTGTCCTTGTCTTTGTCTTAATTGGTTTTTGTTTGTACGAGACTAAGTCCAGCGGCATAATGCTCTTCGATCGCACACGACCAAGTCCAGCGGCGTGTCGCTCCTAGGGCTGTTGCGAATACTTAAAAGTCCCTACGGTCAAAATCATTGGGTTGCGACTCACCTTTACGAGTTGCTCGCTCGCTGCGCTCGCTCGGAATGTTATAGCCTTACCTAAAACCAATCCACCTTGCGTTCGTTTTTCGAAAAGACCGCGATTTTCCGATAATTTACAGACGCGCGGGATCGGTTTTGAGGTTAGGCTAGTTTTATAAGAGCGAGCGAAGCGAGCGAGAAGCTACATCAATTCCCGCGCTATAGTTATATATCAAATGTTCTTTACTAACAATTCTCACCGATCGAAAGAAAGTTTCTGATTTGATAGAAGAATAACAGATATGTTTCGCTAGGTACGCGATTCGTGCTGATCGATGTATCTCGATGATGTTTTTGTTTTCGTTTTTGTTTTCGTTTTTGTTTTCGTTTTTGTTTTCGTTTTTCTTTTCGTGTTTGTTTTCGTTTTTGTTTTCGTTTTTGTTTTCTTTTTTGTTTTCTTTTTTGTTTTCGTTTTTGTTTTCTTTTTTGTTTTCGTTTTTGTTTTCGTTTTTGTTTTCGTGTTTGTTTTCGTTTTTGTTTTCGTTTTTGTTTTCGTTTTTGTTTTCGTGTTTGTTTTCGTTTTTGTTTTCGTTTTTGTTTTCGTTTTTGTTTTCGTTTTTGTTTTCGTTTTTGTTTTCGTTTTTGTTTTCGTTTTTGTTTTCGTTTTTGTTTTCGTTTTTGTTTTCGTTTTTGTTTTCGTTTTTGTTTTCGTTTTTGTTTTTGTTTTCGTTTTTGTTTTCGTTTTTGTTTTTGTTTTCCTTTTCGTTTTTGTTTGTGTTTTTGTTTTCGTTTTTGTTTGTGTTTTTGTTTTCGTTTTTGTTTTCGTTTTTGTTTTCGTTTTTGTTTTCGTTTTTGTTTTCGTGTTTGTTTTCGTTTTTGTTTTCGTTTTTGTTTTCGTTTTTGTTTTCGTTTTTGTTTTCGTGTTTGTTTTCGTTTTTGTTTTCGTTTTCGTTTTCGTTTTTGTTTTCTTTTTTGTTTTCGTTT
Source organism: Bombus pascuorum (assembly GCF_905332965.1). Taxonomy (NCBI): domain Eukaryota; kingdom Metazoa; phylum Arthropoda; class Insecta; order Hymenoptera; family Apidae; genus Bombus; species Bombus pascuorum. The sequence continues at coordinate 79,542 of NW_026869738.1, read as the reverse complement.
TTGTTTTCGTTTTTGTTTTCGTTTTTGTTTTCGTTTTTGTTTTCGTTTTTGTTTTCGTTTTTGTTTTCGTTTTTGTTTTCGTTTTTGTTTTCGTTTTTGATTTCGTTTTTGTTTTCGTTTTTGTTTTCGTTTTTGTTTTCGTTTTTGTTTTCGTTTTTGTTTTCGTTTTTGTTTTCGTTTTTTTTTTCGTGTTTGTTTTCGTTTTTGTTTTCGTTTTTGTTTTCGTTTTTGTTTTTGTTTTCGTTTTTGTTTTTGTTTTTGTCCTTGTTTCTGTCCTTGTCTTTGTCTTAATTGGTTTTTGTTTGTACGAGACTAACTCCAGCGGCATAATGCTCTTCGATCGCACACGACCAAGTCCAGCGGCGTGTCGCTCCTAGGGCTGTTGCGAATACTTAAAAGTCCCTACGGTCAAAATCATTGGGTTGCGACTCACCTTTACGAGTTGCTCGCTCGCTGCGCTCGCTCGGAATGTTATAGCCTTACCTAAAACCAATCCACCTTGCGTTCGTTTTTCGAAAAGACCGCGATTTTCCGATAATTTACAGACGCGCGGGATCGGTTTTGAGGTTAGGCTAGTTTTATAAGAGCGAGCGAAGCGAGCGAGAAGCTACATCAATTCCCGCGCTATAGTTATATATCAAATGTTCTTTACTAACAATTCTCACCGATCGAAAGAAAGTTTCTGATTTGATAGAAGAATAACAGATATGTTTCGCTAGGTACGCGATTCGTGCTGATCGATGTATCTCGATGATGTTTTTGTTTTCGTTTTTGTTTTCGTTTTTGTTTTCGTTTTTGTTTTCGTTTTTGTTTTCGTTTTTGTTTTCGTTTTTGTTTTCGTTTTTGTTTTCGTTTTTGTTTTTGTTTTCGTTTTTGTTTTCGTTTTTGTTTTCGTTTTTGTTTTCGTTTTTGTTTTCGTTTTTGTTTTCGTTTTTGTTTTTGTTTTTGTTTTCGTTTTTGTTTTCGTTTTTGTTTTCGTTTTTGTTTTTGTTTTCCTTTTCGTTTTTGTTTGTGTTTTTGTTTTCGTTTTTGTTTTCGTTTTTGTTTTCGTTTTTGTTTTCGTTTTTGTTTTCGTTTTTGTTTTCGTTTTTGTTTTCGTGTTTGTTTTCGTTTTTGTTTTCGTTTTTGTTTTCGTTTTTGTTTTTGTTTTCGTTTGTGTTTTTGTTTTTGTCCTTGTTTCTGTCCTTGTCTTTGTCTTAATTGGTTTTTGTTTGTACGAGACTAAGTCCAGCGGCATAATGCTCTTCGATCGCACACGACCAAGTCCAGCGGCGTGTCGCTCCTAGGGCTGTTGCGAATACTTAAAAGTCCCTACGGTCAAAATCATTGGGTTGCGACTCACCTTTACGAGTTGCTCGCTCGCTGCGCTCGCTCGGAATGTTATAGCCTTACCTAAAACCAATCCACCTTGCGTTCGTTTTTCGAAAAGACCGCGATTTTCCGATAATTTACAGACGCGCGGGATCGGTTTTGAGGTTAGGCTAGTTTTATAAGAGCGAGCGAAGCGAGCGAGAAGCTACATCAATTCCCGCGCTATAGTTATATATCAAATGTTCTTTACTAACAATTCTCACCGATCGAAAGAAAGTTTCTGATTTGATAGAAGAATAACAGATATGTTTCGCTAGGTACGCGATTCGTGCTGATCGATGTATCTCGATGATGTTTTTGTTTTCGTTTTTGTTTTCGTTTTTGTTTTCGTTTTTGTTTTCGTTTTTGTTTTCGTTTTTGTTTTCGTTTTTGTTTTCGTTTTTGTTTTCGTTTTTGTTTTCGTGTTTGTTTTCGTTTTTGTTTTCGTTTTCGTTTTCGTTTTTGTTTTCTTTTTTGTTTTCGTGTTTGTTTTCGTTTTTGTTTTCGTTTTTGTTTTCTTTTTTGTTTTCGTTTTTGTTTTCGTTTTTGTTTTCGTTTTTGTTTTCGTTTTTGTTTTCGTTTTTGTTTTCGTTTTTGATTTCGTTTTTGTTTTCGTTTTTGTTTTCGTTTTTGTTTTCGTTTTTGTTTTCGTTTTTGTTTTCGTTTTTGTTTTCGTTTTTGTTTTCGTGTTTGTTTTCGTTTTTGTTTTCGTTTTTGTTTTCGTTTTTGTTTTCGTTTTTGTTTTCGTGTTTGTTTTCGTTTTTGTTTTCGTTTTTGTTTTCGTTTTTGTTTTTGTTTTCGTTTTTGTTTTTGTTTTTGTCCTTGTTTCTGTCCTTGTCTTTGTCTTAATTGGTTTTTGTTTGTACGAGACTAAGTCCAGCGGCATAATGCTCTTCGATCGCACACGACCAAGTCCAGCGGCGTGTCGCTCCTAGGGCTGTTGCGAATACTTAAAAGTCCCTACGGTCAAAATCATTGGGTTGCGACTCACCTTTACGAGTTGCTCGCTCGCTGCGCTCGCTCGGAATGTTATAGCCTTACCTAAAACCAATCCACCTTGCGTTCGTTTTTCGAAAAGACCGCGATTTTCCGATAATTTACAGACGCGCGGGATCGGTTTTGAGGTTAGGCTAGTTTTATAAGAGCGAGCGAAGCGAGCGAGAAGCTACATCAATTCCCGCGCTATAGTTATATATCAAATGTTCTTTACTAACAATTCTCACCGATCGAAAGAAAGTTTCTGATTTGATAGAAGAATAACAGATATGTTTCGCTAGGTACGCGATTCGTGCTGATCGATGTATCTCGATGATGTTTTTGTTTTCGTTTTTGTTTTTGTTTTCGTTTTTGTTTTCGTTTTTGTTTTCGTTTTTGTTTTTGTTTTCCTTTTCGTTTTTGTTTGTGTTTTTGTTTTCGTTTTTGTTTTCGTTTTTGTTTTCGTTTTTGTTTTCGTTTTTGTTTTCGTTTTTGTTTTCGTTTTTGTTTTCGTGTTTGTTTTCGTTTTTGTTTTCGTTTTTGTTTTCGTTTTTGTTTTTGTTTTCGTTTTTGTTTTTGTTTTTGTCCTTGTTTCTGTCCTTGTCTTTGTCTTAATTGGTTTTTGTTTGTACGAGACTAAGTCCAGCGGCATAATGCTCTTCGATCGCACACGACCAAGTCCAGCGGCGTGTCGCTCCTAGGGCTGTTGCGAATACTTAAAAGTCCCTACGGTCAAAATCATTGGGTTGCGACTCACCTTTACGAGTTGCTCGCTCGCTGCGCTCGCTCGGAATGTTATAGCCTTACCTAAAACCAATCCACCTTGCGTTCGTTTTTCGAAAAGACCGCGATTTTCCGATAATTTACAGACGCGCGGGATCGGTTTTGAGGTTAGGCTAGTTTTATAAGAGCGAGCGAAGCGAGCGAGAAGCTACATCAATTCCCGCGCTATAGTTATATATCAAATGTTCTTTACTAACAATTCTCACCGATCGAAAGAAAGTTTCTGATTTGATAGAAGAATAACAGATATGTTTCGCTAGGTACGCGATTCGTGCTGATCGATGTATCTCGATGATGTTTTTGTTTTCGTTTTTGTTTTCGTTTTTGTTTTCGTTTTTGTTTTCGTTTTTCTTTTCGTGTTTGTTTTCGTTTTTGTTTTCGTTTTTGTTTTCTTTTTTGTTTTCTTTTTTGTTTTCGTTTTTGTTTTCTTTTTTGTTTTCGTTTTTGTTTTCGTTTTTGTTTTCGTGTTTGTTTTCGTTTTTGTTTTCGTTTTTGTTTTCGTTTTTGTTTTCGTGTTTGTTTTCGTTTTTGTTTTCGTTTTTGTTTTCGTTTTTGTTTTCGTTTTTGTTTTCGTTTTTGTTTTCGTTTTTGTTTTCGTTTTTGTTTTCGTTTTTGTTTTCGTTTTTGTTTTCGTTTTTGTTTTCGTTTTTGTTTTCGTTTTTGTTTTTGTTTTCGTTTTTGTTTTCGTTTTTGTTTTTGTTTTCCTTTTCGTTTTTGTTTGTGTTTTTGTTTTCGTTTTTGTTTGTGTTTTTGTTTTCGTTTTTGTTTTCGTTTTTGTTTTCGTTTTTGTTTTCGTTTTTGTTTTCGTGTTTGTTTTCGTTTTTGTTTTCGTTTTTGTTTTCGTTTTTGTTTTCGTTTTTGTTTTCGTGTTTGTTTTCGTTTTTGTTTTCGTTTTCGTTTTCGTTTTTGTTTTCTTTTTTGTTTTCGTTTTTGTTTTCGTTTTTGTTTTCGTTTTTGTTTTCGTTTTTGTTTTCGTTTTTGTTTTCGTTTTTGTTTTCGTTTTTGTTTTCGTTTTTGTTTTCGTTTTTGATTTCGTTTTTGTTTTCGTTTTTGTTTTCGTTTTTGTTTTCGTTTTTGTTTTCGTTTTTGTTTTCGTTTTTGTTTTCGTTTTTGTTTTCGTGTTTGTTTTCGTTTTTGTTTTCGTTTTTGTTTTCGTTTTTGTTTTTGTTTTCGTTTTTGTTTTTGTTTTTGTCCTTGTTTCTGTCCTTGTCTTTGTCTTAATTGGTTTTTGTTTGTACGAGACTAACTCCAGCGGCATAATGCTCTTCGATCGCACACGACCAAGTCCAGCGGCGTGTCGCTCCTAGGGCTGTTGCGAATACTTAAAAGTCCCTACGGTCAAAATCATTGGGTTGCGACTCACCTTTACGAGTTGCTCGCTCGCTGCGCTCGCTCGGAATGTTATAGCCTTACCTAAAACCAATCCACCTTGCGTTCGTTTTTCGAAAAGACCGCGATTTTCCGATAATTTACAGACGCGCGGGATCGGTTTTGAGGTTAGGCTAGTTTTATAAGAGCGAGCGAAGCGAGCGAGAAGCTACATCAATTCCCGCGCTATAGTTATATATCAAATGTTCTTTACTAACAATTCTCACCGATCGAAAGAAAGTTTCTGATTTGATAGAAGAATAACAGATATGTTTCGCTAGGTACGCGATTCGTGCTGATCGATGTATCTCGATGATGTTTTTGTTTTCGTTTTTGTTTTCGTTTTTGTTTTCGTTTTTGTTTTCGTTTTTGTTTTCGTTTTTGTTTTCGTTTTTGTTTTCGTTTTTGTTTTCGTTTTTGTTTTCGTTTTTGTTTTTGTTTTTGTTTTCTTTTTTGTTTTCGTTTTTGTTTTCGTTTTTGTTTTCGTGTTTGTTTTCGTTTTTGTTTTCGTTTTTGTTTTCGTTTTTGTTTTCGTGTTTGTTTTCGTTTTTGTTTTTGTTTTCGTTTTTGTTTTTGTTTTTGTCCTTGTTTCTGTCCTTGTCTTTGTCTTAATTGGTTTTTGTTTGTACGAGACTAAGTCCAGCGGCATAATGCTCTTCGATCGCACACGACCAAGTCCAGCGGCGTGTCGCTCCTAGGGCTGTTGCGAATACTTAAAAGTCCCTACGGTCAAAATCATTGGGTTGCGACTCACCTTTACGAGTTGCTCGCTCGCTGCGCTCGCTCGGAATGTTATAGCCTTACCTAAAACCAATCCACCTTGCGTTCGTTTTTCGAAAAGACCGCGATTTTCCGATAATTTACAGACGCGCGGGATCGGTTTTGAGGTTAGGCTAGTTTTATAAGAGCGAGCGAAGCGAGCGAGAAGCTACATCAATTCCCGCGCTATAGTTATATATCAAATGTTCTTTACTAACAATTCTCACCGATCGAAAGAAAGTTTCTGATTTGATAGAAGAATAACAGATATGTTTCGCTAGGTACGCGATTCGTGCTGATCGATGTATCTCGATGATGTTTTTGTTTTCGTTTTTGTTTTCGTTTTTGTTTTCGTTTTTGTTTTCGTTTTTCTTTTCGTGTTTGTTTTCGTTTTTGTTTTCGTTTTTGTTTTCTTTTTTGTTTTCTTTTTTGTTTTCGTTTTTGTTTTCTTTTTTGTTTTCGTTTTTGTTTTCGTTTTTGTTTTCGTGTTTGTTTTCGTTTTTGTTTTCGTTTTTGTTTTCGTTTTTGTTTTCGTGTTTGTTTTCGTTTTTGTTTTCGTTTTTGTTTTCGTTTTTGTTTTCGTTTTTGTTTTCGTTTTTGTTTTTGTTTTTGTTTTCGTTTTTGTTTTCGTTTTTGTTTTCGTTTTTGTTTTCGTTTTTGTTTTCGTTTTTGTTTTCGTTTTTGTTTTTGTTTTCGTTTTTGTTTTCGTTTTTGTTTTTGTTTTCCTTTTCGTTTTTGTTTGTGTTTTTGTTTTCGTTTTTGTTTGTGTTTTTGTTTTCGTTTTTGTTTTCGTTTTTGTTTTCGTTTTTGTTTTCGTTTTTGTTTTCGTTTTTGTTTTCGTTTTTGTTTTCGTTTTTGTTTTCGTTTTTGTTTTCGTTTTTGTTTTCGTGTTTGTTTTCGTTTTTGTTTTCGTTTTCGTTTTCGTTTTTGTTTTCTTTTTTGTTTTCGTTTTTGTTTTCGTTTTTGTTTTCGTTTTTGTTTTCGTTTTTGTTTTCGTTTTTGTTTTCGTTTTTGTTTTCGTTTTTGTTTTCGTTTTTGTTTTCGTTTTTGATTTCGTTTTTGTTTTCGTTTTTGTTTTCGTTTTTGTTTTCGTTTTTGTTTTCGTTTTTGTTTTCGTTTTTGTTTTCGTTTTTGTTTTCGTGTTTGTTTTCGTTTTTGTTTTCGTTTTTGTTTTCGTTTTTGTTTTTGTTTTCGTTTTTGTTTTTGTTTTTGTCCTTGTTTCTGTCCTTGTCTTTGTCTTAATTGGTTTTTGTTTGTACGAGACTAACTCCAGCGGCATAATGCTCTTCGATCGCACACGACCAAGTCCAGCGGCGTGTCGCTCCTAGGGCTGTTGCGAATACTTAAAAGTCCCTACGGTCAAAATCATTGGGTTGCGACTCACCTTTACGAGTTGCTCGCTCGCTGCGCTCGCTCGGAATGTTATAGCCTTACCTAAAACCAATCCACCTTGCGTTCGTTTTTCGAAAAGACCGCGATTTTCCGATAATTTACAGACGCGCGGGATCGGTTTTGAGGTTAGGCTAGTTTTATAAGAGCGAGCGAAGCGAGCGAGAAGCTACATCAATTCCCGCGCTATAGTTATATATCAAATGTTCTTTACTAACAATTCTCACCGATCGAAAGAAAGTTTCTGATTTGATAGAAGAATAACAGATATGTTTCGCTAGGTACGCGATTCGTGCTGATCGATGTATCTCGATGATGTTTTTGTTTTCGTTTTTGTTTTCGTTTTTGTTTTCGTTTTTGTTTTCGTTTTTGTTTTCGTTTTTGTTTTCGTTTTTGTTTTCGTTTTTGTTTTCGTTTTTGTTTTCGTTTTTGTTTTTGTTTTCGTTTTTGTTTTCGTTTTTGTTTTCGTTTTTGTTTTCGTTTTTGTTTTCGTTTTTGTTTTCGTTTTTGTTTTTGTTTTCGTTTTTGTTTTCGTTTTTGTTTTCGTTTTTGTTTTTGTTTTCCTTTTCGTTTTTGTTTGTGTTTTTGTTTTCGTTTTTGTTTTCGTTTTTGTTTTCGTTTTTGTTTTCGTTTTTGTTTTCGTTTTTGTTTTCGTTTTTGTTTTCGTGTTTGTTTTCGTTTTTGTTTTCGTTTTTGTTTTCGTTTTTGTTTTTGTTTTCGTTTTTGTTTTTGTTTTTGTCCTTGTTTCTGTCCTTGTCTTTGTCTTAATTGGTTTTTGTTTGTACGAGACTAAGTCCAGCGGCATAATGCTCTTCGATCGCACACGACCAAGTCCAGCGGCGTGTCGCTCCTAGGGCTGTTGCGAATACTTAAAAGTCCCTACGGTCAAAATCATTGGGTTGCGACTCACCTTTACGAGTTGCTCGCTCGCTGCGCTCGCTCGGAATGTTATAGCCTTACCTAAAACCAATCCACCTTGCGTTTGTTTTTCGAAAAGACCGCGATTTTCCGATAATTTACAGACGCGCGGGATCGGTTTTGAGGTTAGGCTAGTTTTATAAGAGCGAGCGAAGCGAGCGAGAAGCTACATCAATTCCCGCGCTATAGTTATATATCAAATGTTCTTTACTAACAATTCTCACCGATCGAAAGAAAGTTTCTGATTTGATAGAAGAATAACAGATATGTTTCGCTAGGTACGCGATTCGTGCTGATCGATGTATCTCGATGATGTTTTTGTTTTCGTTTTTGTTTTTGTTTTCGTTTTTGTTTTCGTTTTTGTTTTCGTTTTTGTTTTTGTTTTCCTTTTCGTTTTTGTTTGTGTTTTTGTTTTCGTTTTTGTTTTCGTTTTTGTTTTCGTTTTTGTTTTCGTTTTTGTTTTCGTTTTTGTTTTCGTTTTTGTTTTCGTTTTTGTTTTCGTTTTTGTTTTCGTTTTTGTTTTCGTTTTTGTTTTTGTTTTCGTTTTTGTTTTTGTTTTTGTCCTTGTTTCTGTCCTTGTCTTTGTCTTAATTGGTTTTTGTTTGTACGAGACTAACTCCAGCGGCATAATGCTCTTCGATCGCACACGACCAAGTCCAGCGGCGTGTCGCTCCTAGGGCTGTTGCGAATACTTAAAAGTCCCTACGGTCAAAATCATTGGGTTGCGACTCACCTTTACGAGTTGCTCGCTCGCTGCGCTCGCTCGGAATGTTATAGCCTTACCTAAAACCAATCCACCTTGCGTTCGTTTTTCGAAAAGACCGCGATTTTCCGATAATTTACAGACGCGCGGGATCGGTTTTGAGGTTAGGCTAGTTTTATAAGAGCGAGCGAAGCGAGCGAGAAGCTACATCAATTCCCGCGCTATAGTTATATATCAAATGTTCTTTACTAACAATTCTCACCGATCGAAAGAAAGTTTCTGATTTGATAGAAGAATAACAGATATGTTTCGCTAGGTACGCGATTCGTGCTGATCGATGTATCTCGATGATGTTTTTGTTTTCGTTTTTGTTTTCGTTTTTGTTTTCGTTTTTGTTTTCGTTTTTCTTTTCGTGTTTGTTTTCGTTTTTGTTTTCGTTTTTTTTTTTTTTTTTGTTTTCTTTTTTGTTTTCGTTTTTGTTTTGTTTTTTGTTTTCGTTTTTGTTTTCGTTTTTGTTTTCGTGTTTGTTTTCGTTTTTGTTTTCGTTTTTGTTTTCGTTTTTGTTTTCGTGTTTGTTTTCGTTTTTGTTTTCGTTTTTGTTTTCGTTTTTGTTTTCGTTTTTGTTTTCGTTTTTGTTTTCGTTTTTGTTTTCGTTTTTGTTTTCGTTTTTGTTTTCGTTTTTGTTTTCGTTTTTGTTTTCGTTTTTGTTTTCGTTTTTGTTTTTGTTTTCGTTTTTGTTTTCGTTTTTGTTTTTGTTTTCCTTTTCGTTTTTGTTTGTGTTTTTGTTTTCGTTTTTGTTTGTGTTTTTGTTTTCGTTTTTGTTTTCGTTTTTGTTTTCGTTTTTGTTTTCGTTTTTGTTTTCGTTTTTGTTTTCGTTTTTGTTTTCGTTTTTGTTTTCGTTTTTGTTTTCGTTTTTGTTTTCGTGTTTGTTTTCGTTTTTGTTTTCGTTTTCGTTTTCGTTTTTGTTTTCTTTTTTGTTTTCGTTTTTGTTTTCGTTTTTGTTTTCGTTTTTGTTTTCGTTTTTGTTTTCGTTTTTGTTTTCGTTTTTGTTTTCGTTTTTGTTTTCGTTTTTGATTTCGTTTTTGTTTTCGTTTTTGTTTTCGTTTTTGTTTTCGTTTTTGTTTTCGTTTTTGTTTTCGTTTTTGTTTTCGTTTTTGTTTTCGTGTTTGTTTTCGTTTTTGTTTTCGTTTTTGTTTTCGTTTTTGTTTTTGTTTTCGTTTTTGTTTTTGTTTTTGTCCTTGTTTCTGTCCTTGTCTTTGTCTTAATTGGTTTTTGTTTGTACGAGACTAACTCCAGCGGCATAATGCTCTTCGATCGCACACGACCAAGTCCAGCGGCGTGTCGCTCCTAGGGCTGTTGCGAATACTTAAAAGTCCCTACGGTCAAAATCATTGGGTTGCGACTCACCTTTACGAGTTGCTCGCTCGCTGCGCTCGCTCGGAATGTTATAGCCTTACCTAAAACCAATCCACCTTGCGTTCGTTTTTCGAAAAGACCGCGATTTTCCGATAATTTACAGACGCGCGGGATCGGTTTTGAGGTTAGGCTAGTTTTATAAGAGCGAGCGAAGCGAGCGAGAAGCTACATCAATTCCCGCGCTATAGTTATATATCAAATGTTCTTTACTAACAATTCTCACCGATCGAAAGAAAGTTTCTGATTTGATAGAAGAATAACAGATATGTTTCGCTAGGTACGCGATTCGTGCTGATCGATGTATCTCGATGATGTTTTTGTTTTCGTTTTTGTTTTCGTTTTTGTTTTCGTTTTTGTTTTCGTTTTTGTTTTCGTTTTTGTTTTCGTTTTTGTTTTCGTTTTTGTTTTCGTTTTTGTTTTCGTTTTTGTTTTTGTTTTTGTTTTCGTTTTTGTTTTCGTTTTTGTTTTCGTTTTTGTTTTCGTTTTTGTTTTCGTTTTTGTTTTCGTTTTTGTTTTAGTTTTCGTTTTTGTTTTCGTTTTTGTTTTCGTTTTTGTTTTTGTTTTCCTTTTCGTTTTTGTTTGTGTTTTTGTTTTCGTTTTTGTTTTCGTTTTTGTTTTCGTTTTTGTTTTCGTTTTTGTTTTCGTTTTTGTTTTCGTTTTTGTTTTCGTTTTTGTTTTCGTGTTTGTTTTCGTTTTTGTTTTCGTTTTTGTTTTCGTTTTTGTTTTTGTTTTCGTTTTTGTTTTTGTTTTTGTCCTTGTTTCTGTCCTTGTCTTTGTCTTAATTGGTTTTTGTTTGTACGAGACTAAGTCCAGCGGCATAATGCTCTTCGATCGCACACGACCAAGTCCAGCGGCGTGTCGCTCCTAGGGCTGTTGCGAATACTTAAAAGTCCCTACGGTCAAAATCATTGGGTTGCGACTCACCTTTACGAGTTGCTCGCTCGCTGCGCTCGCTCGGAATGTTATAGCCTTACCTAAAACCAATCCACCTTGCGTTCGTTTTTCGAAAAGACCGCGATTTTCCGATAATTTACAGACGCGCGGGATCGGTTTTGAGGTTAGGCTAGTTTTATAAGAGCGAGCGAAGCGAGCGAGAAGCTACATCAATTCCCGCGCTATAGTTATATATCAAATGTTCTTTACTAACAATTCTCACCGATCGAAAGAAAGTTTCTGATTTGATAGAAGAATAACAGATATGTTTCGCTAGGTACGCGATTCGTGCTGATCGATGTATCTCGATGATGTTTTTGTTTTCGTTTTTGTTTTCGTTTTTGTTTTCGTTTTTGTTTTCGTTTTTGTTTTCGTTTTTGTTTTCGTTTTTCTTTTCGTGTTTGTTTTCGTTTTTGTTTTTGTTTTTTTTTTCTTTTTTGTTTTCTTTTTTGTTTTTTTTTTTGTTTTTTTTTTTGTTTTTGTTTTTGTTTTCGTTTTTGTTTTCGTGTTTGTTTTCGTTTTTGTTTTCGTTTTTGTTTTCGTTTTTGTTTTCGTGTTTGTTTTCGTTTTTGTTTTCGTTTTTGTTTTCGTTTTTGTTTTCGTTTTTGTTTTCGTTTTTGTTTTCGTTTTTGTTTTCGTTTTTGTTTTCGTTTTTGTTTGTACGAGACTAAGTCCAGCGGCATAATGCTCTTCGATCGCACACGACCAAGTCCAGCGGCGTGTCGCTCCTAGGGCTGTTGCGAATACTTAAAAGTCCCTACGGTCAAAATCATTGGGTTGCGACTCACCTTTACGAGTTGCTCGCTCGCTGCGCTCGCTCGGAATGTTATAGCCTTACCTAAAACCAATCCACCTTGCGTTCGTTTTTCGAAAAGACCGCGATTTTCCGATAATTTACAGACGCGCGGGATCGGTTTTGAGGTTAGGCTAGTTTTATAAGAGCGAGCGAAGCGAGCGAGAAGCTACATCAATTCCCGCGCTATAGTTATATATCAAATGTTCTTTACTAACAATTCTCACCGATCGAAAGAAAGTTTCTGATTTGATAGAAGAATAACAGATATGTTTCGCTAGGTACGCGATTCGTGCTGATCGATGTATCTCGATGATGTTTTTGTTTTCGTTTTTGTTTTCGTTTTTGTTTTCGTTTTTGATTTCGTTTTTGTTTTCGTTTTTGTTTTCGTTTTTGTTTTCGTTTTTGTTTTCGTTTTTGTTTTCGTTTTTGTTTTCGTTTTTGTTTTCGTTTTTGTTTTCGTGTTTGTTTTCGTTTTTGTTTTCGTTTTCGTTTTCGTTTTTGTTTTCTTTTTTGTTTTCGTGTTTGTTTTCGTTTTTGTTTTCGTTTTTGTTTTCTTTTTTGTTTTCTTTTTTGTTTTCGTTTTTGTTTTCGTTTTTGTTTTCGTTTTTGTTTTCGTTTTTGTTTTCGTTTTTGATTTCGTGTTTGTTTTCTTTTTTGTTTTCGTTTTTGTTTTCGTTTTTGTTTTCGTTTTTGTTTTCGTTTTTGTTTTTGTCCTTGTTTCTGTCCTTGTCTTTGTCTTAATTGGTTTTTGTTTGTACGAGACTAAGTCCAGCGGCATAATGCTCTTCGATCGCACACGACCAAGTCCAGCGGCGTGTCGCTCCTAGGGCTGTTGCGAATACTTAAAAGTCCCTACGGTCAAAATCATTGGGTTGCGACTCACCTTTACGAGTTGCTCGCTCGCTGCGCTCGCTCGGAATGTTATAGCCTTACCTAAAACCAATCCACCTTGCGTTCGTTTTTCGAAAAGACCGCGATTTTCCGATAATTTACAGACGCGCGGGATCGGTTTTGAGGTTAGGCTAGTTTTATAAGAGCGAGCGAAGCGAGCGAGAAGCTACATCAATTCCCGCGCTATAGTTATATATCAAATGTTCTTTACTAACAATTCTCACCGATCGAAAGAAAGTTTCTGATTTGATAGAAGAATAACAGATATGTTTCGCTAGGTACGCGATTCGTGCTGATCGATGTATCTCGATGATGTTTTTGTTTTCGTTTTTGTTTTCGTTTTTGTTTTCGTTTTTGTTTTCGTTTTTCTTTTCGTGTTTGTTTTCGTTTTTGTTTTCGTTTTTGTTTTCTTTTTTGTTTTCGTTTTTGTTTTCGTTTTTGTTTTCTTTTTTGTTTTCGTTTTTGTTTTCGTTTTTGTTTTCGTTTTTGTTTTCGTTTTTGTTTTCGTTTTTGTTTTCGTTTTTGTTTTCGTTTTTGTTTTCGTTTTTGTTTTCGTTTTTGTTTTTGTTTTCGTTTTTGTTTTCGTTTTTGTTTTCGTTTTTGTTTTCGTTTTTGTTTTCGTTTTTGTTTTCGTTTTTGTTTTTGTTTTCGTTTTTGTTTTCGTTTTTGTTTTTGTTTTCCTTTTCGTTTTTGTTTGTGTTTTTGTTTTCGTTTTTGTTTTCGTTTTTGTTTTCGTTTTTGTTTTCGTTTTTGTTTTCGTTTTTGTTTTCGTTTTTGTTTTCGTGTTTGTGTTTTTGTTTTCGTTTTTGTTTTCGTTTTTGTTTTCGTTTTTGTTTTCGTTTTTGTTTTCGTTTTTGTTTTTGTTTTCCTTTTCGTTTTTGTTTGTGTTTTTGTTTTTGTCCTTGTTTCTGTCCTTGTCTTTGTCTTAATTGGTTTTTGTTTGTACGAGACTAAGTCCAGCGGCATAATGCTCTTCGATCGCACACGACCAAGTCCAGCGGCGTGTCGCTCCTAGGGCTGTTGCGAATACTTAAAAGTCCCTACGGTCAAAATCATTGGGTTGCGACTCACCTTTACGAGTTGCTCGCTCGCTGCGCTCGCTCGGAATGTTATAGCCTTACCTAAAACCAATCCACCTTGCGTTCGTTTTTCGAAAAGACCGCGATTTTCCGATAATTTACAGACGCGCGGGATCGGTTTTGAGGTTAGGCTAGTTTTATAAGAGCGAGCGAAGCGAGCGAGAAGCTACATCAATTCCCGCGCTATAGTTATATATCAAATGTTCTTTACTAACAATTCTCACCGATCGAAAGAAAGTTTCTGATTTGATAGAAGAATAACAGATATGTTTCGCTAGGTACGCGATTCGTGCTGATCGATGTATCTCGATGATGTTTTTGTTTTCGTTTTTGTTTTCGTTTTTGTTTTCGTTTTTGATTTCGTTTTTGTTTTCGTTTTTGTTTTCGTTTTTGTTTTCGTTTTTGTTTTCGTTTTTGTTTTCGTTTTTGTTTTCGTTTTTGTTTTCGTTTTTGTTTTCGTGTTTGTTTTCGTTTTTGTTTTCGTTTTCGTTTTCGTTTTTGTTTTCTTTTTTGTTTTCGTGTTTGTTTTCGTTTTTGTTTTCGTTTTTGTTTTCTTTTTTGTTTTCGTGTTTGTTTTCGTTTTTGTTTTCGTTTTTGTTTTCGTTTTTGTTTTTGTTTTCGTTTTTGTTTTCGTTTTTGTTTTTGTTTTCCTTTTCGTTTTTGTTTGTGTTTTTGTTTTTGTCCTTGTTTCTGTCCTTGTCTTTGTCTTAATTGGTTTTTGTTTGTACGAGACTAAGTCCAGCGGCATAATGCTCTTCGATCGCACACGACCAAGTCCAGCGGCGTGTCGCTCCTAGGGCTGTTGCGAATACTTAAAAGTCCCTACGGTCAAAATCATTGGGTTGCGACTCACCTTTACGAGTTGCTCGCTCGCTGCGCTCGCTCGGAATGTTATAGCCTTACCTAAAACCAATCCACCTTGCGTTCGTTTTTCGAAAAGACCGCGATTTTCCGATAATTTACAGACGCGCGGGATCGGTTTTGAGGTTAGGCTAGTTTTATAAGAGCGAGCGAAGCGAGCGAGAAGCTACATCAATTCCCGCGCTATAGTTATATATCAAATGTTCTTTACTAACAATTCTCACCGATCGAAAGAAAGTTTCTGATTTGATAGAAGAATAACAGATATGTTTCGCTAGGTACGCGATTCGTGCTGATCGATGTATCTCGATGATGTTTTTGTTTTCGTTTTTGTTTTCGTTTTTGTTTTCGTTTTTGTTTTCGTTTTTCTTTTCGTGTTTGTTTTCGTTTTTGTTTTCGTTTTTGTTTTCTTTTTTGTTTTCGTTTTTGTTTTCGTTTTTGTTTTCTTTTTTGTTTTCGTTTTTGTTTTCGTTTTTGTTTTCGTTTTTGTTTTCGTTTTTGTTTTCGTTTTTGTTTTCGTTTTTGTTTTCGTTTTTGTTTTCGTTTTTGTTTTCGTTTTTGTTTTTGTTTTCGTTTTTGTTTTCGTTTTTGTTTTCGTTTTTGTTTTCGTTTTTGTTTTCGTTTTTGTTTTCGTTTTTGTTTTTGTTTTCGTTTTTGTTTTCGTTTTTGTTTTTGTTTTCCTTTTCGTTTTTGTTTGTGTTTTTGATTTCGTTTTTGTTTTCGTTTTTGTTTTCGTTTTTGTTTTCGTTTTTGTTTTCGTTTTTGTTTTCGTTTTTGTTTTCGTGTTTGTGTTTTTGTTTTCGTTTTTGTTTTCGTTTTTGTTTTCTTTTTTGTTTTCGTTTTTGTTTTCGTTTTTGTTTTTGTTTTCCTTTTCGTTTTTGTTTGTGTTTTTGTTTTTGTCCTTGTTTCTGTCCTTGTCTTTGTCTTAATTGGTTTTTGTTTGTACGAGACTAAGTCCAGCGGCATAATGCTCTTCGATCGCACACGACCAAGTCCAGCGGCGTGTCGCTCCTAGGGCTGTTGCGAATACTTAAAAGTCCCTACGGTCAAAATCATTGGGTTGCGACTCACCTTTACGAGTTGCTCGCTCGCTGCGCTCGCTCGGAATGTTATAGCCTTACCTAAAACCAATCCACCTTGCGTTCGTTTTTCGAAAAGACCGCGATTTTCCGATAATTTACAGACGCGCGGGATCGGTTTTGAGGTTAGGCTAGTTTTATAAGAGCGAGCGAAGCGAGCGAGAAGCTACATCAATTCCCGCGCTATAGTTATATATCAAATGTTCTTTACTAACAATTCTCACCGATCGAAAGAAAGTTTCTGATTTGATAGAAGAATAACAGATATGTTTCGCTAGGTACGCGATTCGTGCTGATCGATGTATCTCGATGATGTTTTTGTTTTCGTTTTTGTTTTCGTTTTTGTTTTCGTTTTTGTTTTCGTTTTTCTTTTCGTGTTTGTTTTCGTTTTTGTTTTCGTTTTTGTTTTCTTTTTTGTTTTCGTTTTTGTTTTCGTTTTTGTTTTCTTTTTTGTTTTCGTTTTTGTTTTCGTTTTTGTTTTCGTTTTTGTTTTCGTTTTTGTTTTCGTTTTTGTTTTCGTTTTTGTTTTCGTTTTTGTTTTCGTTTTTGTTTTCGTTTTTGTTTTTGTTTTTGTTTTCGTTTTTGTTTTCGTTTTTGTTTTCGTTTTTGTTTTCGTTTTTGTTTTCGTTTTTGTTTTCGTTTTTGTTTTTGTTTTCGTTTTTGTTTTCGTTTTTGTTTTTGTTTTCCTTTTCGTTTTTGTTTGTGTTTTTGTTTTCGTTTTTGTTTTCGTTTTTGTTTTCGTTTTTGTTTTCGTTTTTGTTTTCGTTTTTGTTTTCGTTTTTGTTTTCGTTTTTGTTTTCGTGTTTGTTTTCGTTTTTGTTTTCGTTTTTGTTTTCGTTTTTGTTTTTGTTTTCGTTTTCGTTTTTGTTTTCGTTTTTGTTTTTGTTTTCCTTTTCGTTTTTGTTTGTGTTTTTGTTTTTGTCCTTGTTTCTGTCCTTGTCTTTGTCTTAATTGGTTTTTGTTTGTACGAGACTAAGTCCAGCGGCATAATGCTCTTCGATCGCACACGACCAAGTCCAGCGGCGTGTCGCTCCTAGGGCTGTTGCGAATACTTAAAAGTCCCTACGGTCAAAATCATTGGGTTGCGACTCACCTTTACGAGTTGCTCGCTCGCTGCGCTCGCTCGGAATGTTATAGCCTTACCTAAAACCAATCCACCTTGCGTTCGTTTTTCGAAAAGACCGCGATTTTCCGATAATTTACAGACGCGCGGGATCGGTTTTGAGGTTAGGCTAGTTTTATAAGAGCGAGCGAAGCGAGCGAGAAGCTACATCAATTCCCGCGCTATAGTTATATATCAAATGTTCTTTACTAACAATTCTCACCGATCGAAAGAAAGTTTCTGATTTGATAGAAGAATAACAGATATGTTTCGCTAGGTACGCGATTCGTGCTGATCGATGTATCTCGATGATGTTTTTGTTTTCGTTTTTGTTTTCGTTTTTGTTTTCGTTTTTGTTTTCGTTTTTGTTTTCGTTTTTGTTTTCGTTTTTTTTTTCGTGTTTGTTTTCGTTTTTGTTTTCGTTTTTGTTTTCTTTTTTGTTTTCTTTTTTGTTTTCGTTTTTGTTTTCTTTTTTGTTTTCGTTTTTGTTTTCGTTTTTGTTTTCGTGTTTGTTTTCGTTTTTGTTTTCGTTTTTGTTTTCGTTTTTGTTTTCGTGTTTGTTTTCGTTTTTGTTTTCGTTTTTGTTTTCGTTTTTGTTTTCGTTTTTGTTTTCGTTTTTGTTTTCGTTTTTGTTTTCGTTTTTGTTTTCGTTTTTGTTTGTACGAGACTAAGTCCAGCGGCATAATGCTCTTCGATCGCACACGACCAAGTCCAGCGGCGTGTCGCTCCTAGGGCTGTTGCGAATACTTAAAAGTCCCTACGGTCAAAATCATTGGGTTGCGACTCACCTTTACGAGTTGCTCGCTCGCTGCGCTCGCTCGGAATGTTATAGCCTTACCTAAAACCAATCCACCTTGCGTTCGTTTTTCGAAAAGACCGCGATTTTCCGATAATTTACAGACGCGCGGGATCGGTTTTGAGGTTAGGCTAGTTTTATAAGAGCGAGCGAAGCGAGCGAGAAGCTACATCAATTCCCGCGCTATAGTTATATATCAAATGTTCTTTACTAACAATTCTCACCGATCGAAAGAAAGTTTCTGATTTGATAGAAGAATAACAGATATGTTTCGCTAGGTACGCGATTCGTGCTGATCGATGTATCTCGATGATGTTTTTGTTTTCGTTTTTGTTTTCGTTTTTGTTTTCGTTTTTGTTTTCGTTTTTCTTTTCGTGTTTGTTTTCGTTTTTGTTTTCGTTTTTGTTTTCTTTTTTGTTTTCGTTTTTGTTTTCGTTTTTGTTTTCTTTTTTGTTTTCGTTTTTGTTTTCGTTTTTGTTTTCGTTTTTGTTTTCGTTTTTGTTTTCGTTTTTGTTTTCGTTTTTGTTTTCGTTTTTGTTTTCGTTTTTGTTTTCGTTTTTGTTTTTGTTTTCGTTTTTGTTTTCGTTTTTGTTTTCGTTTTTGTTTTCGTTTTTGTTTTCGTTTTTGTTTTCGTTTTTGTTTTTGTTTTCGTTTTTGTTTTCGTTTTTGTTTTTGTTTTCCTTTTCGTTTTTGTTTGTGTTTTTGATTTCGTTTTTGTTTTCGTTTTTGTTTTCGTTTTTGTTTTCGTTTTTGTTTTCGTTTTTGTTTTCGTTTTTGTTTTCGTGTTTGTGTTTTTGTTTTCGTTTTTGTTTTCGTTTTTGTTTTCGTTTTTGTTTTCGTTTTTGTTTTCGTTTTTGTTTTTGTTTTCCTTTTCGTTTTTGTTTGTGTTTTTGTTTTTGTCCTTGTTTCTGTCCTTGTCTTTGTCTTAATTGGTTTTTGTTTGTACGAGACTAAGTCCAGCGGCATAATGCTCTTCGATCGCACACGACCAAGTCCAGCGGCGTGTCGCTCCTAGGGCTGTTGCGAATACTTAAAAGTCCCTACGGTCAAAATCATTGGGTTGCGACTCACCTTTACGAGTTGCTCGCTCGCTGCGCTCGCTCGGAATGTTATAGCCTTACCTAAAACCAATCCACCTTGCGTTCGTTTTTCGAAAAGACCGCGATTTTCCGATAATTTACAGACGCGCGGGATCGGTTTTGAGGTTAGGCTAGTTTTATAAGAGCGAGCGAAGCGAGCGAGAAGCTACATCAATTCCCGCGCTATAGTTATATATCAAATGTTCTTTACTAACAATTCTCACCGATCGAAAGAAAGTTTCTGATTTGATAGAAGAATAACAGATATGTTTCGCTAGGTACGCGATTCGTGCTGATCGATGTATCTCGATGATGTTTTTGTTTTCGTTTTTGTTTTCGTTTTTGTTTTCGTTTTTGTTTTCGTTTTTCTTTTCTTGTTTGTTTTCGTTTTTGTTTTCGTTTTTGTTTTCTTTTTTGTTTTCGTTTTTGTTTTCGTTTTTGTTTTCGTGTTTGTTTTCGTTTTTGTTTTCGTTTTCGTTTTCGTTTTTGTTTTCTTTTTTGTTTTCGTGTTTGTTTTCGTTTTTGTTTTCGTTTTTGTTTTCTTTTTTGTTTTCGTTTTTGTTTTCGTTTTTGTTTTCGTTTTTGTTTTCGTTTTTGTTTTCGTTTTTGTTTTCGTTTTTGTTTTCGTGTTTGTTTTCTTTTTTGTTTTCGTTTTTGTTTTCGTTTTTGTTTTCGTTTTTGTTTTCGTTTTTGTTTTTGTCCTTGTTTCTGTCCTTGTCTTTGTCTTAATTGGTTTTTGTTTGTACGAGACTAAGTCCAGCGGCATAATGCTCTTCGATCGCACACGACCAAGTCCAGCGGCGTGTCGCTCCTAGGGCTGTTGCGAATACTTAAAAGTCCCTACGGTCAAAATCATTGGGTTGCGACTCACCTTTACGAGTTGCTCGCTCGCTGCGCTCGCTCGGAATGTTATAGCCTTACCTAAAACCAATCCACCTTGCGTTCGTTTTTCGAAAAGACCGCGATTTTCCGATAATTTACAGACGCGCGGGATCGGTTTTGAGGTTAGGCTAGTTTTATAAGAGCGAGCGAAGCGAGCGAGAAGCTACATCAATTCCCGCGCTATAGTTATATATCAAATGTTCTTTACTAACAATTCTCACCGATCGAAAGAAAGTTTCTGATTTGATAGAAGAATAACAGATATGTTTCGCTAGGTACGCGATTCGTGCTGATCGATGTATCTCGATGATGTTTTTGTTTTCGTTTTTGTTTTCGTTTTTGTTTTCGTTTTTGTTTTCGTTTTTCTTTTCGTGTTTGTTTTCGTTTTTGTTTTCGTTTTTGTTTTCTTTTTTGTTTTCGTTTTTGTTTTCGTTTTTGTTTTCTTTTTTGTTTTCGTTTTTGTTTTCGTTTTTGTTTTCGTTTTTGTTTTCGTTTTTGTTTTCGTTTTTGTTTTCGTTTTTGTTTTCGTTTTTGTTTTCGTTTTTGTTTTCGTTTTTGTTTTTGTTTTCGTTTTTGTTTTCGTTTTTGTTTTCGTTTTTGTTTTCGTTTTTGTTTTCGTTTTTGTTTTCGTTTTTGTTTTTGTTTTCGTTTTTGTTTTCGTTTTTGTTTTTGTTTTCCTTTTCGTTTTTGTTTGTGTTTTTGTTTTCGTTTTTGTTTTCGTTTTTGTTTTCGTTTTTGTTTTCGTTTTTGTTTTCGTTTTTGTTTTCGTTTTTGTTTTCGTGTTTGTGTTTTTGTTTTCGTTTTTGTTTTCGTTTTTGTTTTCGTTTTTGTTTTCGTTTTTGTTTTCGTTTTTGTTTTTGTTTTCCTTTTCGTTTTTGTTTGTGTTTTTGTTTTTGTCCTTGTTTCTGTCCTTGTCTTTGTCTTAATTGGTTTTTGTTTGTACGAGACTAAGTCCAGCGGCATAATGCTCTTCGATCGCACACGACCAAGTCCAGCGGCGTGTCGCTCCTAGGGCTGTTGCGAATACTTAAAAGTCCCTACGGTCAAAATCATTGGGTTGCGACTCACCTTTACGAGTTGCTCGCTCGCTGCGCTCGCTCGGAATGTTATAGCCTTACCTAAAACCAATCCACCTTGCGTTCGTTTTTCGAAAAGACCGCGATTTTCCGATAATTTACAGACGCGCGGGATCGGTTTTGAGGTTAGGCTAGTTTTATAAGAGCGAGCGAAGCGAGCGAGAAGCTACATCAATTCCCGCGCTATAGTTATATATCAAATGTTCTTTACTAACAATTCTCACCGATCGAAAGAAAGTTTCTGATTTGATAGAAGAATAACAGATATGTTTCGCTAGGTACGCGATTCGTGCTGATCGATGTATCTCGATGATGTTTTTGTTTTCGTTTTTGTTTTCGTTTTTGTTTTCGTTTTTGATTTCGTTTTTGTTTTCGTTTTTGTTTTCGTTTTTGTTTTCGTTTTTGTTTTCGTTTTTGTTTTCGTTTTTGTTTTCGTTTTTGTTTTCGTTTTTGTTTTCGTGTTTGTTTTCGTTTTTGTTTTCGTTTTCGTTTTCGTTTTTGTTTTCTTTTTTGTTTTCGTGTTTGTTTTCGTTTTTGTTTTCGTTTTTGTTTTCTTTTTTGTTTTCGTGTTTGTTTTCGTTTTTGTTTTCGTTTTTGTTTTCGTTTTTGTTTTTGTTTTCGTTTTTGTTTTCGTTTTTGTTTTTGTTTTTCTTTTCGTTTTTGTTTGTGTTTTTGTTTTTGTCCTTGTTTCTGTCCTTGTCTTTGTCTTAATTGGTTTTTGTTTGTACGAGACTAAGTCCAGCGGCATAATGCTCTTCGATCGCACACGACCAAGTCCAGCGGCGTGTCGCTCCTAGGGCTGTTGCGAATACTTAAAAGTCCCTACGGTCAAAATCATTGGGTTGCGACTCACCTTTACGAGTTGCTCGCTCGCTGCGCTCGCTCGGAATGTTATAGCCTTACCTAAAACCAATCCACCTTGCGTTCGTTTTTCGAAAAGACCGCGATTTTCCGATAATTTACAGACGCGCGGGATCGGTTTTGAGGTTAGGCTAGTTTTATAAGAGCGAGCGAAGCGAGCGAGAAGCTACATCAATTCCCGCGCTATAGTTATATATCAAATGTTCTTTACTAACAATTCTCACCGATCGAAAGAAAGTTTCTGATTTGATAGAAGAATAACAGATATGTTTCGCTAGGTACGCGATTCGTGCTGATCGATGTATCTCGATGATGTTTTTGTTTTCGTTTTTGTTTTCGTTTTTGTTTTCGTTTTTGTTTTCGTTTTTGTTTTCGTTTTTGTTTTCGTTTTTCTTTTCGTGTTTGTTTTCGTTTTTGTTTTCGTTTTTGTTTTCTTTTTTGTTTTCTTTTTTGTTTTCGTTTTTGTTTTCTTTTTTGTTTTCGTTTTTGTTTTCGTTTTTGTTTTCGTGTTTGTTTTCGTTTTTGTTTTCGTTTTTGTTTTCGTTTTTGTTTTCGTGTTTGTTTTCGTTTTTGTTTTCGTTTTTGTTTTCGTTTTTGTTTTCGTTTTTGTTTTCGTTTTTGTTTTCGTTTTTGTTTTCGTTTTTGTTTTTGTCCTTGTTTCTGTCCTTGTCTTTGTCTTAATTGGTTTTTGTTTGTACGAGACTAAGTCCAGCGGCATAATGCTCTTCGATCGCACACGACCAAGTCCAGCGGCGTGTCGCTCCTAGGGCTGTTGCGAATACTTAAAAGTCCCTACGGTCAAAATCATTGGGTTGCGACTCACCTTTACGAGTTGCTCGCTCGCTGCGCTCGCTCGGAATGTTATAGCCTTACCTAAAACCAATCCACCTTGCGTTCGTTTTTCGAAAAGACCGCGATTTTCCGATAATTTACAGACGCGCGGGATCGGTTTTGAGGTTAGGCTAGTTTTATAAGAGCGAGCGAAGCGAGCGAGAAGCTACATCAATTCCCGCGCTATAGTTATATATCAAATGTTCTTTACTAACAATTCTCACCGATCGAAAGAAAGTTTCTGATTTGATAGAAGAATAACAGATATGTTTCGCTAGGTACGCGATTCGTGCTGATCGATGTATCTCGATGATGTTTTTGTTTTCGTTTTTGTTTTCGTTTTTGTTTTCGTTTTTGATTTCGTTTTTGTTTTCGTTTTTGTTTTCGTTTTTGTTTTCGTTTTTGTTTTCGTTTTTGTTTTCGTTTTTGTTTTCGTTTTTGTTTTCGTGTTTGTTTTCGTTTTTGTTTTCGTTTTCGTTTTCGTTTTTGTTTTCTTTTTTGTTTTCGTGTTTGTTTTCGTTTTTGTTTTCGTTTTTGTTTTCTTTTTTGTTTTCGTTTTTGTTTTCGTTTTTGTTTTCGTTTTTGTTTTCGTTTTTGTTTTCGTTTTTGTTTTCGTTTTTGATTTCGTGTTTGTTTTCGTTTTTGTTTTCGTTTTTGTTTTCGTTTTTGTTTTTGTTTTCGTTTTTGTTTTTGTTTTTGTCCTTGTTTCTGTCCTTGTCTTTGTCTTAATTGGTTTTTGTTTGTACGAGACTAAGTCCAGCGGCATAATGCTCTTCGATCGCACACGACCAAGTCCAGCGGCGTGTCGCTCCTAGGGCTGTTGCGAATACTTAAAAGTCCCTACGGTCAAAATCATTGGGTTGCGACTCACCTTTACGAGTTGCTCGCTCGCTGCGCTCGCTCGGAATGTTATAGCCTTACCTAAAACCAATCCACCTTGCGTTCGTTTTTCGAAAAGACCGCGATTTTCCGATAATTTACAGACGCGCGGGATCGGTTTTGAGGTTAGGCTAGTTTTATAAGAGCGAGCGAAGCGAGCGAGAAGCTACATCAATTCCCGCGCTATAGTTATATATCAAATGTTCTTTACTAACAATTCTCACCGATCGAAAGAAAGTTTCTGATTTGATAGAAGAATAACAGATATGTTTCGCTAGGTACGCGATTCGTGCTGATCGATGTATCTCGATGATGTTTTTGTTTTCGTTTTTGTTTTCGTTTTTGTTTTCGTTTTTGTTTTCGTTTTTCTTTTCGTGTTTGTTTTCGTTTTTGTTTTCGTTTTTGTTTTCTTTTTTGTTTTCGTTTTTGTTTTCGTTTTTGTTTTCTTTTTTGTTTTCGTTTTTGTTTTCGTTTTTGTTTTCGTTTTTGTTTTCGTTTTTGTTTTCGTTTTTGTTTTCGTTTTTGTTTTTGTTTTCCTTTTCGTTTTTGTTTGTGTTTTTGTTTTCGTTTTTGTTTTCGTTTTTGTTTTCGTTTTTGTTTTCGTTTTTGTTTTCGTTTTTGTTTTCGTTTTTGTTTTCGTTTTTGTTTTCGTTTTTGTTTTTGTTTTCGTTTTTGTTTTCGTTTTTGTTTTTGTTTTCCTTTTCGTTTTTGTTTGTGTTTTTGTTTTCGTTTTTGTTTTCGTTTTTGTTTTCGTTTTTGTTTTCGTTTTTGTTTTCGTTTATGTTTTCGTGTTTGTTTTCGTTTTTGTTTTCGTTTTTGTTTTCGTTTTTGTTTTTGTTTTCGTTTTTGTTTTCGTTTTTGTTTTTGTTTTCCTTTTCGTTTTTGTTTGTGTTTTTGTTTTTGTCCTTGTTTCTGTCCTTGTCTTTGTCTTAATTGGTTTTTGTTTGTACGAGACTAAGTCCAGCGGCATAATGCTCTTCGATCGCACACGACCAAGTCCAGCGGCGTGTCGCTCCTAGGGCTGTTGCGAATACTTAAAAGTCCCTACGGTCAAAATCATTGGGTTGCGACTCACCTTTACGAGTTGCTCGCTCGCTGCGCTCGCTCGGAATGTTATAGCCTTACCTAAAACCAATCCACCTTGCGTTCGTTTTTCGAAAAGACCGCGATTTTCCGATAATTTACAGACGCGCGGGATCGGTTTTGAGGTTAGGCTAGTTTTATAAGAGCGAGCGAAGCGAGCGAGAAGCTACATCAATTCCCGCGCTATAGTTATATATCAAATGTTCTTTACTAACAATTCTCACCGATCGAAAGAAAGTTTCTGATTTGATAGAAGAATAACAGATATGTTTCGCTAGGTACGCGATTCGTGCTGATCGATGTATCTCGATGATGTTTTTGTTTTCGTTTTTGTTTTCGTTTTTGTTTTCGTTTTTGTTTTCGTTTTTGTTTTCGTTTTTGTTTTCGTTTTTGTTTTCGTTTTTGTTTTCGTTTTTGTTTTCGTTTTTGTTTTCGTTTTTGATTTCGTTTTTGTTTTCGTTTTTGTTTTCGTTTTTGTTTTCGTTTTTGTTTTCGTTTTTGTTTTTGTTTTCCTTTTCGTTTTTGTTTTCGTTTTTGTTTTCGTTTTTGTTTTCGTTTTTGTTTTCGTTTTTGCTTTCGTTTTTGTTTTTGTTTTCGTTTTTGTTTTCGTTTTTGTTTTCGTTTTTGTTTTCGTTTTTGTTTTCGTTTTTGTTTTCGTTTTTGTTTTCGTTTTTGTTTTTGTTTTCGTTTTTGTTTTCGTTTTTGTTTTTGTTTTCCTTTTCGTTTTTGTTTGTGTTTTTGTTTTCGTTTTTGTTTTCGTTTTTGTTTTCGTTTTTGTTTTCGTTTTTGTTTTCGTTTTTGTTTTCGTTTTTGTTTTCGTGTTTGTTTTCGTTTTTGTTTTCGTTTTTGTTTTCGTTTTTGTTTTTGTTTTCGTTTTTGTTTTCGTTTTTGTTTTTGTTTTCCTTTTCGTTTTTGTTTGTGTTTTTGTTTTTGTCCTTGTTTCTGTCCTTGTCTTTGTCTTAATTGGTTTTTGTTTGTACGAGACTAAGTCCAGCGGCATAATGCTCTTCGATCGCACACGACCAAGTCCAGCGGCGTGTCGCTCCTAGGGCTGTTGCGAATACTTAAAAGTCCCTACGGTCAAAATCATTGGGTTGCGACTCACCTTTACGAGTTGCTCGCTCGCTGCGCTCGCTCGGAATGTTATAGCCTTACCTAAAACCAATCCACCTTGCGTTCGTTTTTCGAAAAGACCGCGATTTTCCGATAATTTACAGACGCGCGGGATCGGTTTTGAGGTTAGGCTAGTTTTATAAGAGCGAGCGAAGCGAGCGAGAAGCTACATCAATTCCCGCGCTATAGTTATATATCAAATGTTCTTTACTAACAATTCTCACCGATCGAAAGAAAGTTTCTGATTTGATAGAAGAATAACAGATATGTTTCGCTAGGTACGCGATTCGTGCTGATCGATGTATCTCGATGATGTTTTTGTTTTCGTTTTTGTTTTCGTTTTTGTTTTCGTTTTTGTTTTCGTTTTTGTTTTCGTTTTTGTTTTCGTTTTTGTTTTCGTTTTTGTTTTCGTTTTTGTTTTCGTTTTTGTTTTCGTTTTTGTTTTCGTGTTTGTTTTCGTTTTTGTTTTCGTTTTCGTTTTCGTTTTTGTTTTCTTTTTTGTTTTCGTTTTTGTTTTCGTTTTTGTTTTCGTTTTTGTTTTCGTTTTTGTTTTCGTTTTTGTTTTCGTTTTTGTTTTCGTTTTTGTTTTCGTTTTTGTTTTCGTTTTTGTTTTCGTTTTTGTTTTCGTTTTTGTTTTCGTTTTTGTTTCCGTGTTTGTTTTCGTTTTTGTTTTCGTTTTTGTTTCCGTGTTTGTTTTCGTTTTTGTTTTCGTTTTTGTTTTCGTTTTTGTTTTTGTTTTCGTTTTTGTTTTCGTTTTTGTTTTTGTTTTCCTTTTCGTTTTTGTTTGTGTTTTTGTTTTCGTTTTTGTTTTTGTTTTCGTTTTTGTTTTCGTTTTTGTTTTCGTTTTTGTTTTCGTTTTTGTTTTCTTTTTTGTTTTCGTTTTTGTTTTCGTTTTTGTTTTCGTTTTTGTTTTTGTTTTCGTTTTTGTTTTCGTTTTTGTTTTCGTTTTTGTTTTCGTTTTTGTTTTCGTTTTTGTTTTCGTTTTTGTTTTCGTTTTTGTTTTCGTTTTTGTTTTCGTGTTTGTTTTCGTTTTTGTTTTCGTTTTTGTTTTCGTTTTTGTTTTCGTTTTTGTTTTCGTTTTTGTTTTCGTTTTTGTTTTCGTTTTTGTTTTCGTTTTTGTTTTCGTGTTTGTTTTCGTTTTTGTTTTCGTTTTTGTTTTCGTTTTTGTTTTCGTTTTTGTTTTCGTGTTTGTTTTCGTTTTTGTTTTCCTTTTCGTTTTCGTTTTTGTTTTCGTTTTTGTTTTCGTTTTTGTTTTCGTTTTTGTTTTCGTTTTTGTTTTCGTTTTTGTTTTTGTTTTCGTTTTTGTTTTCGTTTTTGTTTTCGTTTTTGTTTTCGTTTTTGTTTTCGTTTTTGTTTTCGTTTTTGTTTTTGTTTTCGTTTTTGTTTTCGTTTTTGTTTTCGTTTTTGTTTTCGTTTTTGTTTTCGTTTTTGTTTTCGTTTTTGTTTTTGTTTTCGTTTTTGTTTTCGTTTTTGTTTTTGTTTTCCTTTTCGTTTTTGTTTTCGTTTTTGTTTTCGTTTTTGTTTTCGTTTTTGTTTTCGTTTTTGTTTTCGTTTTTGTTTTCGTTTTTGTTTTCGTTTTTGTTTTCGTTTTTGATTTCGTTTTTGTTTTCGTTTTTGTTTTCGTTTTTGTTTTCGTTTTTGTTTTCGTTTTTGTTTTCGTTTTTGTTTTCGTTTTTGTTTTCGTGTTTGTTTTCGTTTTTGTTTTCGTTTTTGTTTTCGTTTTTGTTTTTGTTTTCGTTTTTGTTTTCGTTTTTGTTTTCGTGTTTGTTTTCGTTTTTGTTTTCGTTTTTGTTTTCGTTTTTGTTTTTGTTTTCGTTTTTGTTTTCGTTTTTGTTTTTGTTTTCCTTTTCGTTTTTGTTTGTGTTTTTGTTTTCGTTTTTGTTTTCGTTTTTGTTTTCGTTTTTGTTTTCGTTTTTGTTTTCGTGTTTGTTTTCGTTTTTGTTTTCGTTTTTGTTTTCGTTTTTGTTTTCGTTTTTGTTTTCGTTTTTGTTTTCGTTTTTGTTTTCGTTTTTGTTTTCGTTTTTGTTTTCGTTTTTGTTTTCGTTTTTGTTTTCGTTTTTGTTTTCGTTTTTGTTTTCGTTTTTGTTTTCGTTTTTGATTTCGTTTTTGTTTTCGTTTTTGTTTTCGTTTTTGTTTTCGTTTTTGTTTTCGTTTTTGTTTTCGTTTTTGTTTTTGTTTTCGTTTTTGTTTTCGTTTTTGTTTTCGTTTTTGTTTTCGTTTTTGTTTTCGTTTTTGTTTTTGTTTTCGTTTTTGTTTTCGTTTTTGTTTTCGTTTTTGTTTTCGTTTTTGTTTTCGTTTTTGTTTTCGTTTTTGTTTTCGTTTTTGTTTTCGTTTTTGTTTTTGTTTTCGTTTTTGTTTTCGTTTTTGTTTTTGTTTTCCTTTTCGTTTTTGTTTGTGTTTTTGTTTTCGTTTTTGTTTTCGTTTTTGTTTTCGTTTTTGTTTTCGTTTTTGTTTTCGTTTTTGTTTTCGTTTATGTTTTCGTGTTTGTTTTCGTTTTTGTTTTCGTTTTTGTTTTCGTTTTTGTTTTTGTTTTCGTTTTTGTTTTCGTTTTTGTTTTTGTTTTCCTTTTCGTTTTTGTTTGTGTTTTTGTTTTTGTCCTTGTTTCTGTCCTTGTCTTTGTCTTAATTGGTTTTTGTTTGTACGAGACTAAGTCCAGCGGCATAATGCTCTTCGATCGCACACGACCAAGTCCAGCGGCGTGTCGCTCCTAGGGCTGTTGCGAATACTTAAAAGTCCCTACGGTCAAAATCATTGGGTTGCGACTCACCTTTACGAGTTGCTCGCTCGCTGCGCTCGCTCGGAATGTTATAGCCTTACCTAGAACCAATCCACCTTGCGTTCGTTTTTCGAAAAGACCGCGATTTTCCGATAATTTACAGACGCGCGGGATCGGTTTTGAGGTTAGGCTAGTTTTATAAGAGCGAGCGAAGCGAGCGAGAAGCTACATCAATTCCCGCGCTATAGTTATATATCAAATGTTCTTTACTAACAATTCTCACCGATCGAAAGAAAGTTTCTGATTTGATAGAAGAATAACAGATATGTTTCGCTAGGTACGCGATTCGTGCTGATCGATGTATCTCGATGATGTTTTTGTTTTCGTTTTTGTTTTCGTTTTTGTTTTCGTTTTTGTTTTCGTTTTTGTTTTCGTTTTTGTTTTCGTTTTTGTTTTCGTTTTTGTTTTCGTTTTTGTTTTCGTTTTTGTTTTCGTTTTTGTTTTCGTTTTTGTTTTCGTTTTTGTTTTCGTTTTTGATTTCGTTTTTGTTTTCGTTTTTGTTTTCGTTTTTGTTTTCGTTTTTGTTTTCGTTTTTGTTTTCGTTTTTGTTTTCGTTTTTGTTTTCGTTTTTGTTTTCGTGTTTGTTTTCGTTTTTGTTTTCGTTTTTGTTTTCGTTTTTGTTTTTGTTTTCGTTTTTGTTTTTGTTTTTGTCCTTGTTTCTGTCCTTGTCTTTGTCTTAATTGGTTTTTGTTTGTACGAGACTAAGTCCAGCGGCATAATGCTCTTCGATCGCACACGACCAAGTCCAGCGGCGTGTCGCTCCTAGGGCTGTTGCGAATACTTAAAAGTCCCTATGGTCAAAATCATTGGGTTGCGACTCACCTTTACGAGTTGCTCGCTCGCTGCGCTCGCTCGGAATGTTATAGCCTTACCTAAAACCAATCCACCTTGCGTTCGTTTTTCGAAAAGACCGCGATTTTCCGATAATTTACAGACGCGCGGGATCGGTTTTGAGGTTAGGCTAGTTTTATAAGAGCGAGCGAAGCGAGCGAGAAGCTACATCAATTCCCGCGCTATAGTTATATATCAAATGTTCTTTACTAACAATTCTCACCGATCGAAAGAAAGTTTCTGATTTGATAGAAGAATAACAGATATGTTTCGCTAGGTACGCGATTCGTGCTGATCGATGTATCTCGATGATGTTTTTGTTTTCGTTTTTGTTTTCGTTTTTGTTTTCGTTTTTGTTTTCGTTTTTGTTTTCGTTTTTGTTTTCGTTTTTGTTTTCGTTTTTGTTTTCGTTTTTGTTTTCGTTTTTGTTTTCGTTTTTGATTTCGTTTTTGTTTTCGTTTTTGTTTTCGTTTTTGTTTTCGTTTTTGTTTTCGTTTTTGTTTTTGTTTTCCTTTTCGTTTTTGTTTTCGTTTTTGTTTTCGTTTTTGTTTTCGTTTTTGTTTTCGTTTTTGTTTTCGTTTTTGTTTTTGTTTTCGTTTTTGTTTTCGTTTTTGTTTTCGTTTTTGTTTTCGTTTTTGTTTTCGTTTTTGTTTTCGTTTTTGTTTTCGTTTTTGTTTTTGTTTTCGTTTTTGTTTTCGTTTTTGTTTTTGTTTTCCTTTTCGTTTTTGTTTTCGTTTTTGTTTTCGTTTTTGTTTTCGTTTTTGTTTTCGTTTTTGTTTTCGTTTTTGTTTTCGTTTTTGTTTTCGTGTTTGTTTTCGTTTTTGTTTTCGTTTTTGTTTTCGTTTTTGTTTTTGTTTTCGTTTTTGTTTTCGTTTTTGTTTTTGTTTTCCTTTTCGTTTTTGTTTGTGTTTTTGTTTTTGTCCTTGTTTCTGTCCTTGTCTTTGTCTTAATTGGTTTTTGTTTGTACGAGACTAAGTCCAGCGGCATAATGCTCTTCGATCGCACACGACCAAGTCCAGCGGCGTGTCGCTCCTAGGGCTGTTGCGAATACTTAAAAGTCCCTACGGTCAAAATCATTGGGTTGCGACTCACCTTTACGAGTTGCTCGCTCGCTGCGCTCGCTCGGAATGTTATAGCCTTACCTAAAACCAATCCACCTTGCGTTCGTTTTTCGAAAAGACCGCGATTTTCCGATAATTTACAGACGCGCGGGATCGGTTTTGAGGTTAGGCTAGTTTTATAAGAGCGAGCGAAGCGAGCGAGAAGCTACATCAATTCCCGCGCTATAGTTATATATCAAATGTTCTTTACTAACAATTCTCACCGATCGAAAGAAAGTTTCTGATTTGATAGAAGAATAACAGATATGTTTCGCTAGGTACGCGATTCGTGCTGATCGATGTATCTCGATGATGTTTTTGTTTTCGTTTTTGTTTTCGTTTTTGTTTTCGTTTTTGTTTTCGTTTTTGTTTTCGTTTTTGTTTTCGTTTTTGTTTTCGTTTTTGTTTTCGTTTTTGTTTTCGTTTTTGTTTTCGTTTTTGTTTTCGTTTTTGTTTTCGTTTTTGTTTTCGTGTTTGTTTTCGTTTTTGTTTTCGTTTTCGTTTTCGTTTTTGTTTTCTTTTTTGTTTTCGTTTTTGTTTTCGTTTTTGTTTTCGTTTTTGTTTTCGTTTTTGTTTTCGTTTTTGTTTTCGTTTTTGTTTTCGTTTTTGTTTTCGTTTTTGTTTTCGTTTTTGTTTTCGTTTTTGTTTTCGTTTTTGTTTCCGTGTTTGTTTTCGTTTTTGTTTTCGTTTTTGTTTTCGTTTTTGTTTTTGTTTTCGTTTTTGTTTTCGTTTTTGTTTTTGTTTTCCTTTTCGTTTTTGTTTGTGTTTTTGTTTTCGTTTTTGTTTTTGTTTTCGTTTTTGTTTTCGTTTTTGTTTTCGTTTTTGTTTTCGTTTTTGTTTTCGTTTTTGTTTTCTTTTTTGTTTTCGTTTTTGTTTTCGTTTTTGTTTTCGTTTTTGTTTTCGTTTTTGTTTTCGTTTTTGTTTTCGTTTTTGTTTTCGTTTTTGTTTTTGTTTTCGTTTTTGTTTTCGTTTTTGTTTTCGTGTTTGTTTTCGTTTTTGTTTTCGTTTTTGTTTTCGTTTTTGTTTTTGTTTTCGTTTTTGTTTTCGTTTTTGTTTTCGTTTTTGTTTTCGTTTTTGTTTTCTTTTTTGTTTTCGTTTTTGTTTTCGTTTTTGTTTTCGTTTTTGTTTTCGTTTTTGTTTTCGTTTTTGTTTTCGTTTTTGTTTTCGTTTTTGTTTTCGTTTTTGTTTTTGTTTTCGTTTTTGTTTTCGTTTTTGTTTTCGTTTTTGTTTTCGTTTTTGTTTTCGTTTTTGTTTTCGTTTTTGTTTTTGTTTTCGTTTTTGTTTTCGTTTTTGTTTTTGTTTTCCTTTTCGTTTTTGTTTGTGTTTTTGTTTTCGTTTTTGTTTTCGTTTTTGTTTTCGTTTTTGTTTTCGTTTTTGTTT
Source organism: Bombus pascuorum (assembly GCF_905332965.1). NCBI lineage: Eukaryota > Metazoa > Arthropoda > Insecta > Hymenoptera > Apidae > Bombus > Bombus pascuorum. The sequence continues at coordinate 48,453 of NW_026869738.1, read as the reverse complement.
TCGTTTTTGTTTTCGTTTTTGTTTTCGTGTTTGTTTTCGTTTTTGTTTTCGTTTTTGTTTTCGTTTTTGTTTTTGTTTTCGTTTTTGTTTTCGTTTTTGTTTTTGTTTTCCTTTTCGTTTTTGTTTGTGTTTTTGTTTTTGTCCTTGTTTCTGTCCTTGTCTTTGTCTTAATTGGTTTTTGTTTGTACGAGACTAAGTCCAGCGGCATAATGCTCTTCGATCGCACACGACCAAGTCCAGCGGCGTGTCGCTCCTAGGGCTGTTGCGAATACTTAAAAGTCCCTACGGTCAAAATCATTGGGTTGCGACTCACCTTTACGAGTTGCTCGCTCGCTGCGCTCGCTCGGAATGTTATAGCCTTACCTAAAACCAATCCACCTTGCGTTCGTTTTTCGAAAAGACCGCGATTTTCCGATAATTTACAGACGCGCGGGATCGGTTTTGAGGTTAGGCTAGTTTTATAAGAGCGAGCGAAGCGAGCGAGAAGCTACATCAATTCCCGCGCTATAGTTATATATCAAATGTTCTTTACTAACAATTCTCACCGATCGAAAGAAAGTTTCTGATTTGATAGAAGAATAACAGATATGTTTCGCTAGGTACGCGATTCGTGCTGATCGATGTATCTCGATGATGTTTTTGTTTTCGTTTTTGTTTTCGTTTTTGTTTTCGTTTTTGATTTCGTTTTTGTTTTCGTTTTTGTTTTCGTTTTTGTTTTCGTTTTTGTTTTCGTTTTTGTTTTCGTTTTTGTTTTCGTTTTTGTTTTCGTTTTTGTTTTCGTGTTTGTTTTCGTTTTTGTTTTCGTTTTTGTTTTCGTTTTTGTTTTCTTTTTTGTTTTCGTGTTTGTTTTCGTTTTTGTTTTCGTTTTTGTTTTCTTTTTTGTTTTCGTTTTTGTTTTCGTTTTTGTTTTCGTTTTTGTTTTCGTTTTTGTTTTCGTTTTTGTTTTCGTTTTTGATTTCGTGTTTGTTTTCGTTTTTGTTTTCGTTTTTGTTTTCGTTTTTGTTTTTGTTTTCGTTTTTGTTTTTGTTTTTGTCCTTGTTTCTGTCCTTGTCTTTGTCTTAATTGGTTTTTGTTTGTACGAGACTAAGTCCAGCGGCATAATGCTCTTCGATCGCACACGACCAAGTCCAGCGGCGTGTCGCTCCTAGGGCTGTTGCGAATACTTAAAAGTCCCTACGGTCAAAATCATTGGGTTGCGACTCACCTTTACGAGTTGCTCGCTCGCTGCGCTCGCTCGGAATGTTATAGCCTTACCTAAAACCAATCCACCTTGCGTTCGTTTTTCGAAAAGACCGCGATTTTCCGATAATTTACAGACGCGCGGGATCGGTTTTGAGGTTAGGCTAGTTTTATAAGAGCGAGCGAAGCGAGCGAGAAGCTACATCAATTCCCGCGCTATAGTTATATATCAAATGTTCTTTACTAACAATTCTCACCGATCGAAAGAAAGTTTCTGATTTGATAGAAGAATAACAGATATGTTTCGCTAGGTACGCGATTCGTGCTGATCGATGTATCTCGATGATGTTTTTGTTTTCGTTTTTGTTTTCGTTTTTGTTTTCGTTTTTGATTTCGTTTTTGTTTTCGTTTTTGTTTTCGTTTTTGTTTTCGTTTTTGTTTTCGTTTTTGTTTTCGTTTTTGTTTTCGTTTTTGTTTTCGTTTTTGTTTTCGTTTTTGTTTTCGTGTTTGTTTTCGTTTTTGTTTTCGTTTTCGTTTTCGTTTTTGTTTTCTTTTTTGTTTTCGTGTTTGTTTTCGTTTTTGTTTTCGTTTTTGTTTTCTTTTTTGTTTTTGTTTTTGTTTTCGTTTTTGTTTTCGTTTTTGTTTTTGTTTTTGTTTTCGTTTTTGTTTTCGTTTTTGATTTCGTGTTTGTTTTCGTTTTTGTTTTCGTTTTTGTTTTCGTTTTTGTTTTTGTTTTCGTTTTTGTTTTTGTTTTTGTCCTTGTTTCTGTCCTTGTCTTTGTCTTAATTGGTTTTTGTTTGTACGAGACTAAGTCCAGCGGCATAATGCTCTTCGATCGCACACGACCAAGTCCAGCGGCGTGTCGCTCCTAGGGCTGTTGCGAATACTTAAAAGTCCCTACGGTCAAAATCATTGGGTTGCGACTCACCTTTACGAGTTGCTCGCTCGCTGCGCTCGCTCGGAATGTTATAGCCTTACCTAAAACCAATCCACCTTGCGTTCGTTTTTCGAAAAGACCGCGATTTTCCGATAATTTACAGACGCGCGGGATCGGTTTTGAGGTTAGGCTAGTTTTATAAGAGCGAGCGAAGCGAGCGAGAAGCTACATCAATTCCCGCGCTATAGTTATATATCAAATGTTCTTTACTAACAATTCTCACCGATCGAAAGAAAGTTTCTGATTTGATAGAAGAATAACAGATATGTTTCGCTAGGTACGCGATTCGTGCTGATCGATGTATCTCGATGATGTTTTTGTTTTCGTTTTTGTTTTCGTTTTTGTTTTCGTTTTTGTTTTCGTTTTTGTTTTCGTTTTTGTTTTCGTTTTTGTTTTCGTTTTTGTTTTCGTTTTTGTTTTCGTTTTTGTTTTCGTTTTTGTTTTCGTGTTTGTTTTCGTTTTTGTTTTCGTTTTCGTTTTCGTTTTTGTTTTCTTTTTTGTTTTCGTTTTTGTTTTCGTTTTTGTTTTCGTTTTTGTTTTCGTTTTTGTTTTCGTTTTTGTTTTCGTTTTTGTTTTCGTTTTTGTTTTCGTTTTTGTTTTCGTTTTTGTTTTCGTTTTTGTTTTCGTTTTTGTTTCCGTGTTTGTTTTCGTTTTTGTTTTCGTTTTTGTTTCCGTGTTTGTTTTCGTTTTTGTTTTCGTTTTTGTTTTCGTTTTTGTTTTTGTTTTCGTTTTTGTTTTCGTTTTTGTTTTTGTTTTCCTTTTCGTTTTTGTTTGTGTTTTTGTTTTCGTTTTTGTTTTTGTTTTCGTTTTTGTTTTCGTTTTTGTTTTCGTTTTTGTTTTCGTTTTTGTTTTTGTTTTCCTTTTCGTTTTTGTTTGTGTTTTTGTTTTTGTCCTTGTTTCTGTCCTTGTCTTTGTCTTAATTGGTTTTTGTTTGTACGAGACTAAGTCCAGCGGCATAATGCTCTTCGATCGCACACGACCAAGTCCAGCGGCGTGTCGCTCCTAGGGCTGTTGCGAATACTTAAAAGTCCCTACGGTCAAAATCATTGGGTTGCGACTCACCTTTACGAGTTGCTCGCTCGCTGCGCTCGCTCGGAATGTTATAGCCTTACCTAAAACCAATCCACCTTGCGTTCGTTTTTCGAAAAGACCGCGATTTTCCGATAATTTACAGACGCGCGGGATCGGTTTTGAGGTTAGGCTAGTTTTATAAGAGCGAGCGAAGCGAGCGAGAAGCTACATCAATTCCCGCGCTATAGTTATATATCAAATGTTCTTTACTAACAATTCTCACCGATCGAAAGAAAGTTTCTGATTTGATAGAAGAATAACAGATA
>NW_026869738.1:0-37500 GCF_905332965.1 Bombus pascuorum | reverse complement strand
TTTTGTTTTCCTTTTCGTTTTTGTTTGTGTTTTTGTTTTCGTTTTTGTTTTCGTTTTTGTTTTCGTTTTTGTTTTCGTTTTTGTTTTCGTTTTTGTTTTCGTTTTTGTTTTCGTGTTTGTTTTCGTTTTTGTTTTCGTTTTTGTTTTCGTTTTTGTTTTCGTTTTTGTTTTCGTTTTTGTTTTTGTTTTCCTTTTCGTTTTTGTTTTCGTTTTTGTTTTCGTTTTTGTTTTCGTTTTTGTTTTCGTTTTTGTTTTTGTTTTTGTTTTCGTTTTTGTTTTCGTTTTTGTTTTCGTTTTTGTTTTCGTTTTTGTTTTCGTGTTTGTTTTCGTTTTTGTTTTCGTTTTCGTTTTCGTTTTTGTTTTCTTTTTTGTTTTCGTTTTTGTTTTCGTTTTTGTTTTCGTTTTTGTTTTCGTTTTTGTTTTCGTTTTTGTTTTCGTTTTTGATTTCGTTTTTGTTTTCGTTTTTGTTTTCGTTTTTGTTTTCGTTTTTGTTTTCGTTTTTGTTTTCGCTTTGTTTTCGTTTTTGTTTTCGTTTTTGTTTTCGTTTTTGTTTTCGTTTTTGTTTTCGTTTTTGTTTTCGTGTTTGTTTTCGTTTTTGTTTTCGTTTTTGTTTTCGTTTTTGTTTTCGTTTTTGTTTTCGTGTTTGTTTTCGTTTTTGTTTTCGTTTTCGTTTTCGTTTTTGTTTTCTTTTTTGTTTTCGTTTTTGTTTTCGTTTTTGTTTTCGTTTTTGTTTTCGTTTTTGTTTTCGTTTTTGTTTTCGTTTTTGTTTTCGTTTTTGTTTTCGTTTTTGTTTTCGTTTTTGTTTTCGTTTTTGTTTTCGTTTTTGTTTTTGTTTTCGTTTTTGTTTTCGTTTTTGTTTTCGTTTTTGTTTTCGTTTTTGTTTTCGTTTTTGTTTTCGTTTTTGTTTTCGTTTTTGTTTTTGTTTTCGTTTTTGTTTTCGTTTTTGTTTTTGTTTTCCTTTTCGTCTTTGTTTGTGTTTTTGTTTTCGTTTTTGTTTTCGTTTTTGTTTTCGTTTTTGTTTTCGTTTTTGTTTTCGTTTTTGTTTTCGTTTTTGTTTTCGTGTTTGTTTTCGTTTTTGTTTTCGTTTTTGTTTTCGTTTTTGTTTTTGTTTTCGTTTTTGTTTTCGTTTTTGTTTTTGTTTTCCTTTTCGTTTTTGTTTGTGTTTTTGTTTTTGTCCTTGTTTCTGTCCTTGTCTTTGTCTTAATTGGTTTTTGTTTGTACGAGACTAAGTCCAGCGGCATAATGCTCTTCGATCGCACACGACCAAGTCCAGCGGCGTGTCGCTCCTAGGGCTGTTGCGAATACTTAAAAGTCCCTACGGTCAAAATCATTGGGTTGCGACTCACCTTTACGAGTTGCTCGCTCGCTGCGCTCGCTCGGAATGTTATAGCCTTACCTAAAACCAATCCACCTTGCGTTCGTTTTTCGAAAAGACCGCGATTTTCCGATAATTTACAGACGCGCGGGATCGGTTTTGAGGTTAGGCTAGTTTTATAAGAGCGAGCGAAGCGAGCGAGAAGCTACATCAATTCCCGCGCTATAGTTATATATCAAATGTTCTTTACTAACAATTCTCACCGATCGAAAGAAAGTTTCTGATTTGATAGAAGAATAACAGATATGTTTCGCTAGGTACGCGATTCGTGCTGATCGATGTATCTCGATGATGTTTTTGTTTTCGTTTTTGTTTTCGTTTTTGTTTTCGTTTTTGTTTTCGTTTTTGTTTTCGTTTTTGTTTTCGTTTTTGTTTTCGTTTTTGTTTTCGTTTTTGTTTTCGTTTTTGTTTTCGTTTTTGTTTTCGTTTTTGTTTTCGTTTTTGTTTTCGTTTTTGTTTTCGTGTTTGTTTTCGTTTTTGTTTTCGTTTTTGTTTTCTTTTTTGTTTTCGTTTTTGTTTTCGTTTTTGTTTTCGTTTTTGTTTTCGTTTTTGTTTTCGTTTTTGTTTTCATTTTTGTTTTCGTTTTTGTTTTCGTTTTTGTTTTCGTTTTTGATTTCGTTTTTGTTTTCGTTTTTGTTTTCGTTTTTGTTTTCGTTTTTGTTTTCGTTTTTGTTTTCGTTTTTGTTTTCGTGTTTGTTTTCGTTTTTGTTTTCGTTTTTGTTTTCGTTTTTGTTTTTGTTTTCGTTTTTGTTTTTGTTTTTGTCCTTGTTTCTGTCCTTGTCTTTGTCTTAATTGGTTTTTGTTTGTACGAGACTAAGTCCAGCGGCATAATGCTCTTCGATCGCACACGACCAAGTCCAGCGGCGTGTCGCTCCTAGGGCTGTTGCGAATACTTAAAAGTCCCTACGGTCAAAATCATTGGGTTGCGACTCACCTTTACGAGTTGCTCGCTCGCTGCGCTCGCTCGGAATGTTATAGCCTTACCTAAAACCAATCCACCTTGCGTTCGTTTTTCGAAAAGACCGCGATTTTCCGATAATTTACAGACGCGCGGGATCGGTTTTGAGGTTAGGCTAGTTTTATAAGAGCGAGCGAAGCGAGCGAGAAGCTACATCAATTCCCGCGCTATAGTTATATATCAAATGTTCTTTACTAACAATTCTCACCGATCGAAAGAAAGTTTCTGATTTGATAGAAGAATAACAGATATGTTTCGCTAGGTACGCGATTCGTGCTGATCGATGTATCTCGATGATGTTTTTGTTTTCGTTTTTGTTTTCGTTTTTGTTTTCGTTTTTGTTTTCGTTTTTGTTTTCGTTTTTGTTTTCGTTTTTGTTTTCGTTTTTGTTTTCGTTTTTGTTTTCGTTTTTGTTTTCGTGTTTGTTTTCGTTTTTGTTTTCGTTTTCGTTTTCGTTTTTGTTTTCTTTTTTGTTTTCGTTTTTGTTTTCGTTTTTGTTTTCGTTTTTGTTTTCGTTTTTGTTTTCGTTTTTGTTTTCGTTTTTGTTTTCGTTTTTGTTTTCGTTTTTGTTTTCGTTTTTGTTTTTGTTTTCGTTTTTGTTTTCGTTTTTGTTTTCGTTTTTGTTTTCGTTTTTGTTTTCGTTTTTGTTTTCGTTTTTGTTTTCGTTTTTGTTTTTGTTTTCGTTTTTGTTTTCGTTTTTGTTTTTGTTTTCCTTTTCGTTTTTGTTTGTGCTTTGTTTTCGTTTTTGTTTTCGTTTTTGTTTTCGTTTTTGTTTTCGTTTTTGTTTTCGTTTTTGTTTTCGTTTTTGTTTTCGTTTTTGTTTTCGTTTTTGTTTTCGTTTTTGTTTTCGTTTTTGTTTTCGTGTTTGTTTTCGTTTTTGTTTTCGTTTTCGTTTTCGTTTTTGTTTTCTTTTTTGTTTTCGTTTTTGTTTTCGTTTTTGTTTTCGTTTTTGTTTTCGTTTTTGTTTTCGTTTTTGTTTTCGTTTTTGTTTTCGTTTTTGTTTTCGTTTTTGTTTTCGTTTTTGATTTCGTTTTTGTTTTCGTTTTTGTTTTCGTTTTTGTTTTCGTTTTTGTTTTCGTTTTTGTTTTCGTTTTTGTTTTCGTTTTTGTTTTCGTGTTTGTTTTCGTTTTTGTTTTCGTTTTTGTTTTCGTTTTTGTTTTTGTTTTCGTTTTTGTTTTTGTTTTTGTCCTTGTTTCTGTCCTTGTCTTTGTCTTAATTGGTTTTTGTTTGTACGAGACTAAGTCCAGCGGCATAATGCTCTTCGATCGCACACGACCAAGTCCAGCGGCGTGTCGCTCCTAGGGCTGTTGCGAATACTTAAAAGTCCCTACGGTCAAAATCATTGGGTTGCGACTCACCTTTACGAGTTGCTCGCTCGCTGCGCTCGCTCGGAATGTTATAGCCTTACCTAAAACCAATCCACCTTGCGTTCGTTTTTCGAAAAGACCGCGATTTTCCGATAATTTACAGACGCGCGGGATCGGTTTTGAGGTTAGGCTAGTTTTATAAGAGCGAGCGAAGCGAGCGAGAAGCTACATCAATTCCCGCGCTATAGTTATATATCAAATGTTCTTTACTAACAATTCTCACCGATCGAAAGAAAGTTTCTGATTTGATAGAAGAATAACAGATATGTTTCGCTAGGTACGCGATTCGTGCTGATCGATGTATCTCGATGATGTTTTTGTTTTCGTTTTTGTTTTCGTTTTTGTTTTCGTTTTTGTTTTCGTTTTTGTTTTCGTTTTTGTTTTCGTTTTTGTTTTCGTTTTTGTTTTCGTTTTTGTTTTCGTTTTTGTTTTCGTGTTTGTTTTCGTTTTTGTTTTCGTTTTCGTTTTCGTTTTTGTTTTCTTTTTTGTTTTCGTTTTTGTTTTCGTTTTTGTTTTCGTTTTTGTTTTCGTTTTTGTTTTCGTTTTTGTTTTCGTTTTTGTTTTCGTTTTTGTTTTCGTTTTTGATTTCGTTTTTGTTTTCGTTTTTGTTTTCGTTTTTGTTTTCGTTTTTGTTTTCGTTTTTGTTTTCGTTTTTGTTTTCGTGTTTGTTTTCGTGTTTGTTTTCGTTTTTGTTTTCGTTTTTGTTTTCGTTTTTGTTTTCGTTTTTGTTTTCGTTTTTGTTTTCGTTTTTGTTTTCGTTTTTGTTTTCGTTTTTGTTTTCGTTTTTGTTTTCGTTTTTGTTTTCGTTTTTGTTTTCGTTTTTGATTTCGTTTTTGTTTTCGTTTTTGTTTTCGTTTTTGTTTTCGTTTTTGTTTTCGTTTTTGTTTTCGTTTTTGTTTTCGTTTTTGTTTTCGTGTTTGTTTTCGTTTTTGTTTTCGTTTTTGTTTTCGTTTTTGTTTTTGTTTTCGTTTTTGTTTTTGTTTTTGTCCTTGTTTCTGTCCTTGTCTTTGTCTTAATTGGTTTTTGTTTGTACGAGACTAAGTCCAGCGGCATAATGCTCTTCGATCGCACACGACCAAGTCCAGCGGCGTGTCGCTCCTAGGGCTGTTGCGAATACTTAAAAGTCCCTACGGTCAAAATCATTGGGTTGCGACTCACCTTTACGAGTTACTCGCTCGCTGCGCTCGCTCGGAATGTTATAGCCTTACCTAAAACCAATCCACCTTGCGTTCGTTTTCGAAAAGACCGCGATTTTCCGATAATTTACAGACGCGCGGGATCGGTTTTGAGGTTAGGCTAGTTTTATAAGAGCGAGCGAAGCGAGCGAGAAGCTACATCAATTCCCGCGCTATAGTTATATATCAAATGTTCTTTACTAACAATTCTCACCGATCGAAAGAAAGTTTCTGATTTGATAGAAGAATAACAGATATGTTTCGCTAGGTACGCGATTCGTGCTGATCGATGTATCTCGATGATGTTTTTGTTTTCGTTTTTGTTTTCGTTTTTGTTTTCGTTTTTGTTTTCGTTTTTCTTTTCGTGTTTGTTTTCGTTTTTGTTTTCGTTTTTGTTTTCTTTTTTGTTTTCGTTTTTGTTTTCGTTTTTGTTTTCTTTTTTGTTTTCGTTTTTGTTTTCGTTTTGTTTTCGTTTTTGTTTTCGTTTTTGTTTTCGTTTTTGTTTTCGTTTTTGTTTTCGTTTTTGTTTTCGTTTTTGTTTTTGTTTCGTTTTTGTTTTCGTTTTTGTTTTCGTTTTTGTTTTCGTTTTTGTTTTCGTTTTTGTTTTCGTTTTTGTTTTTGTTTTCGTTTTTGTTTTCGTTTTTGTTTTTGTTTTCGTTTTTGTTTTCGTTTTTGTTTTTGTTTTCCTTTTCGTTTTTGTTTGTTTTTGTTTTCGTTTTTGTTTTCGTTTTTGTTTTCGTTTTTGTTTTCGTTTTTGTTTTCGTTTTTGTTTTCGTTTTTGTTTTCGTGTTTGTTTTCGTGTTTGTTTTCGTTTTTGTTTTCGTTTTTGTTTTCGTTTTTGTTTTCGTTTTTGTTTTCGTTTTTGTTTTCGTGTTTGTTTTCGTTTTTGTTTTCGTTTTTGTTTTCGTTTTTGTTTTCGTTTTTGTTTTCGTTTTTGTTTTCGTTTTTGTTTTCGTTTTTGTTTTCGTTTTTGTTTTCGTTTTTGTTTTCGTTTTTGTTTTCGTTTTTGTTTTCGTTTTTGTTTTCGTTTTTGTTTTCGTTTTTGTTTTCGTTTTTGTTTTCGTTTTGATTTCGTTTTTGTTTTCGTTTTTGTTTTCGTTTTTGTTTTCGTTTTTGTTTTCGTTTTTGTTTTCGTTTTTGTTTTCGTTTTTGTTTTCGTGTTTGTTTTTCGTTTTTGTTTTCGTTTTTGTTTTTCGTTTTTGTTTTTGTTTTCGTTTTTGTTTTTGTTCTTGTTTCTGTCCTTGTCTTTGTCTTAATTGGTTTTTGTTTGTACGAGACTAAGTCCAGCGGCATAATGCTCTTCGATCGCACACGACCAAGTCCAGCGGCGTGTCGCTCCTAGGGCTGTTGCGAATACTTAAAAGTCCCTACGGTCAAATTCATTGGGTTGCGACTCACCTTTACGAGTTGCTCGCTCGCTGCGCTCGCTCGGAATGTTATAGCCTTACCTAAAACCAATCCACCTTGCGTTCGTTTTTCGAAAAGACCGCGATTTTCCGATAATTTACAGACGCGCCGCGGGATCGGTTTTGAGGTTAGGCTAGTTTTATAAGAGCGAGCGAAGCGAGCGAGAAGCTACATCAATTCCCGCGCTATAGTTATATATCAAATGTTCTTTACTAACAATTCTCACCGATCGAAAGAAAGTTTCTGATTTGATAGAAGAATAACAGATATGTTTCGCTAGGTACGCGATTCGTGCTGATCGATGTATCTCGATGATGTTTTTGTTTTCGTTTTTGTTTTCGTTTTTGTTTTCGTTTTTGTTTTCGTTTTTCTTTTCGTGTTTGTTTTCGTTTTTGTTTTCGTTTTTGTTTTCGTTTTTGTTTTCGTTTTTGTTTTCTTTCTTGTTTTCGTTTTTGTTTTCGTTTTTGTTTTCGTTTTTGTTTTCGTTTTTGTTTTCGTTTTTGTTTTCGTTTTTGTTTTCGTTTTTGTTTTCGTTTTTGTTTTCGTTTTTGTTTTTGTTTTTGTTTTCCTTTTCGTTTTTGTTTGTGCTTTGTTTTCGTTTTTGTTTTCGTTTTTGTTTTCGTTTTTGTTTTCGTTTTTGTTTTCGTTTTTGTTTTCGTGTTTGTTTTCGTTTTTGTTTTCGTTTTTGTTTTCGTTTTTGTTTTCGTTTTTGTTTTCGTGTTTGTTTTCGTTTTTGTTTTCGTTTTCGTTTTCGTTTTTGTTTTCTTTTTTGTTTTCGTTTTTGTTTTCGTTTTTGTTTTCGTTTTTGTTTTCGTTTTTGTTTTCGTTTTTGTTTTCGTTTTTGTTTTCGTTTTTGTTTTCGTTTTTGTTTTCGTTTTTGATTTCGTTTTTGTTTTCGTTTTTGTTTTCGTTTTTGTTTTCGTTTTTGTTTTCGTTTTTGTTTTCGTTTTTGTTTTCGTTTTTGTTTTCGTGTTTGTTTTCGTTTTTGTTTTCGTTTTTGTTTTCGTTTTTGTTTTTGTTTTCGTTTTTGTTTTTGTTTTTGTCCTTGTTTCTGTCCTTGTCTTTGTCTTAATTGGTTTTTGTTTGTACGAGACTAAGTCCAGCGGCATAATGCTCTTCGATCGCACACGACCAAGTCCAGCGGCGTGTCGCTCCTAGGGCTGTTGCGAATACTTAAAAGTCCCTACGGTCAAAATCATTGGGTTGCGACTCACCTTTACGAGTTGCTCGCTCGCTGCGCTCGCTCGGAATGTTATAGCCTTACCTAAAACCAATCCACCTTGCGTTCGTTTTTCGAAAAGACCGCGATTTTCCGATAATTTACAGACGCGCGGGATCGGTTTTGAGGTTAGGCTAGTTTTATAAGAGCGAGCGAAGCGAGCGAGAAGCTACATCAATTCCCGCGCTATAGTTATATATCAAATGTTCTTTACTAACAATTCTCACCGATCGAAAGAAAGTTTCTGATTTGATAGAAGAATAACAGATATGTTTCGCTAGGTACGCGATTCGTGCTGATCGATGTATCTCGATGATGTTTTTGTTTTCGTTTTTGTTTTCGTTTTTGTTTTCGTTTTTGTTTTCGTTTTTGTTTTCGTTTTTGTTTTCGTTTTTGTTTTCGTTTTTGTTTTCGTTTTTGTTTTCGTTTTTGTTTTCGTTTTTGTTTTCGTGTTTGTTTTCGTTTTTGTTTTCGTTTTCGTTTTCGTTTTTGTTTTCTTTTTTGTTTTCGTTTTTGTTTTCGTTTTTGTTTTCGTTTTTGTTTTCGTTTTTGTTTTCGTTTTTGTTTTCGTTTTTGTTTTCGTTTTTGTTTTCGTTTTTGATTTCGTTTTTGTTTTCGTTTTTGTTTTCGTTTTTGTTTTCGTTTTTGTTTTCGTTTTTGTTTTCGTGTTTGTTTTCGTTTTTGTTTTCGTTTTCGTTTTCGTTTTTGTTTTCTTTTTTGTTTTCGTTTTTGTTTTCGTTTTTGTTTTCGTTTTTGTTTTCGTTTTTGTTTTCGTTTTTGTTTTCGTTTTTGTTTTCGTTTTTGTTTTCGTTTTTGTTTTCGTTTTTGTTTTCGTTTTTGTTTTCGTTTTCGTTTTTGTTTTCGTTTTTGTTTTCGTTTTTGTTTTCGTTTTTGTTTTCGTTTTTGTTTTCGTTTTTGTTTTCGTTTTTGTTTTCGTTTTTGTTTTTGTTTTCGTCTTTGTTTTCGTTTTTGTTTTTGTTTTCCTTTTCGTCTTTGTTTGTGTTTTTGTTTTCGTTTTTGTTTTCGTTTTTGTTTTCGTTTTTGTTTTCGTTTTTGTTTTCGTGTTTGTTTTCGTTTTTGTTTTCGTTTTTGTTTTCGTTTTTGTTTTTGTTTTCGTTTTTGTTTTCGTTTTTGTTTTTGTTTTCCTTTTCGTTTTTGTTTGTGTTTTTGTTTTTGTCCTTGTTTCTGTCCTTGTCTTTGTCTTAATTGGTTTTTGTTTGTACGAGACTAAGTCCAGCGGCATAATGCTCTTCGATCGCACACGACCAAGTCCAGCGGCGTGTCGCTCCTAGGGCTGTTGCGAATACTTAAAAGTCCCTACGGTCAAAATCATTGGGTTGCGACTCACCTTTACGAGTTGCTCGCTCGCTGCGCTCGCTCGGAATGTTATAGCCTTACCTAAAACCAATCCACCTTGCGTTCGTTTTTCGAAAAGACCGCGATTTTCCGATAATTTACAGACGCGCGGGATCGGTTTTGAGGTTAGGCTAGTTTTATAAGAGCGAGCGAAGCGAGCGAGAAGCTACATCAATTCCCGCGCTATAGTTATATATCAAATGTTCTTTACTAACAATTCTCACCGATCGAAAGAAAGTTTCTGATTTGATAGAAGAATAACAGATATGTTTCGCTAGGTACGCGATTCGTGCTGATCGATGTATCTCGATGATGTTTTTGTTTTCGTTTTTGTTTTCGTTTTTGTTTTCGTTTTTGTTTTCGTTTTTGTTTTCGTTTTTGTTTTCGTTTTTGTTTTCGTTTTTGTTTTCGTTTTTGTTTTCGTTTTTGTTTTCGTTTTTGTTTTCGTTTTTGTTTTCGTTTTTGTTTTCGTTTTTGTTTTCGTTTTTGTTTTCGTGTTTGTTTTCGTTTTTGTTTTCGTTTTTGTTTTCTTTTTTGTTTTCGTTTTTGTTTTCGTTTTTGTTTTCGTTTTTGTTTTCGTTTTTGTTTTCGTTTTTGTTTTCATTTTTGTTTTCGTTTTTGTTTTCGTTTTTGTTTTCGTTTTTGATTTCGTTTTTGTTTTCGTTTTTGTTTTCGTTTTTGTTTTCGTTTTTGTTTTCGTTTTTGTTTTCGTTTTTGTTTTCGTGTTTGTTTTCGTTTTTGTTTTCGTTTTTGTTTTCGTTTTTGTTTTTGTTTTCGTTTTTGTTTTTGTTTTTGTCCTTGTTTCTGTCCTTGTCTTTGTCTTAATTGGTTTTTGTTTGTACGAGACTAAGTCCAGCGGCATAATGCTCTTCGATCGCACACGACCAAGTCCAGCGGCGTGTCGCTCCTAGGGCTGTTGCGAATACTTAAAAGTCCCTACGGTCAAAATCATTGGGTTGCGACTCACCTTTACGAGTTGCTCGCTCGCTGCGCTCGCTCGGAATGTTATAGCCTTACCTAAAACCAATCCACCTTGCGTTCGTTTTTCGAAAAGACCGCGATTTTCCGATAATTTACAGACGCGCGGGATCGGTTTTGAGGTTAGGCTAGTTTTATAAGAGCGAGCGAAGCGAGCGAGAAGCTACATCAATTCCCGCGCTATAGTTATATATCAAATGTTCTTTACTAACAATTCTCACCGATCGAAAGAAAGTTTCTGATTTGATAGAAGAATAACAGATATGTTTCGCTAGGTACGCAATTCGTGCTGATCGATGTATCTCGATGATGTTTTTGTTTTCGTTTTTGTTTTCGTTTTTGTTTTCGTTTTTGTTTTCGTTTTTCTTTTCGTGTTTGTTTTCGTTTTTGTTTTCGTTTTTGTTTTCGTTTTTGTTTTCGTTTTTGTTTTCTTTCTTGTTTTCGTTTTTGTTTTCGTTTTTGTTTTCTTTTTTCTTTTCGTGTTTGTTTTCGTTTTTGTTTTCGTGTTTGTTTTCGTTTTTGTTTTCGTTTTTGTTTTCGTTTTTGTTTTCGTTTTTGTTTTCGTTTTTGTTTTCGTTTTTGTTTTCGTGTTTGTTTTCGTTTTTGTTTTCGTTTTCGTTTTCGTTTTTGTTTTCGTTTTTGTTTTCGTTTTTGTTTTCGTTTTTGTTTTCGTTTTTGTTTTCGTTTTTGTTTTCGTTTTTGTTTTCGTTTTTGTTTTCGTTTTTGTTTTCGTTTTTGTTTTCGTTTTTGATTTCGTTTTTGTTTTCGTTTTTGTTTTCGTTTTTGTTTTCGTTTTTGTTTTCGTTTTTGTTTTCGTTTTTGTTTTCGTTTTTGTTTTCGTGTTTGTTTTCGTTTTTGTTTTCGTTTTTGTTTTCGTTTTTGTTTTTGTTTTCGTTTTTGTTTTTGTTTTTGTCCTTGTTTCTGTCCTTGTCTTTGTCTTAATTGGTTTTTGTTTGTACGAGACTAAGTCCAGCGGCATAATGCTCTTCGATCGCACACGACCAAGTCCAGCGGCGTGTCGCTCCTAGGGCTGTTGCGAATACTTAAAAGTCCCTACGGTCAAAATCATTGGGTTGCGACTCACCTTTACGAGTTGCTCGCTCGCTGCGCTCGCTCGGAATGTTATAGCCTTACCTAAAACCAATCCACCTTGCGTTCGTTTTTCGAAAAGACCGCGATTTTCCGATAATTTACAGACGCGCGGGATCGGTTTTGAGGTTAGGCTAGTTTTATAAGAGCGAGCGAAGCGAGCGAGAAGCTACTTGTCAGGATGGAAATTATTTTTTGCCTTATGGTTTCGTGTCTATCTGTCCAAGTTAGGTTTTTAATACCGGAGGTAAGTGCGTACAATGGTTTCATTACCTGTGATAATTTAGGGACGAATTTTCGGAAATAGGAGGCTAGACCTATGAACTGCCTAAGTTGAGCGACGGTCGTTGGTGCCGGTAGAGAACTCAAGGCTTGTATTTTACCCGGATTTGGGCGAACTTCTCCGTTATGAACTATGTACCCGAGATAAAGTACAGACGTCTTGAGAAAGGAACACTTCGAAAAATTGAAGGAGAACCCGACGTTTACGAGGGTACCTAGTACGATGCGTAATCTTTCTAGAGCCTGGTCTACCGATTCAGCGATGATTAGGACGTCATCCAGGTAGACAACGACGTACGTGTCACGTACCAACTTTCCTTTTGCCATGTGGTACGCCAGATGTGACGGTCCTTGTAAAATTCCACGTAGTCCGGACGCCAAGACCTATCCATTGTTCTAGTAACTCGCAGCAGGCCTAAGAAGACGACATAAACCGAATCTGTTCAGTTTCAGTTTTCTTCACTTAAACATTTTCGGTTTACAGATGGTCCTTATGTTTGTTGCACTCGACTCTTACCTAATACGGAGAAAGCGGGTGCCTGGCAAGATAAAACTTTTCCCATAAACAAGGATGCCCACGAGCCATATCTAGCTCTCCTTGTCTTTACTACCTAATTCATTTACCAATGGGCATCGCGGATCGTTACCCTCACTTTTCCACCAAAAAGTGTGGACAACGAATCCGCGTTCTGAGTTCCAAAGGGAACACCCACACCGAGCTTTCTTCTTTGATGGTACGAGACCGTTCAAACAGTTCTATTTCTAATTTCAATTCGGTTCTATTTCTAATTCCAATTCAGTCACAATATTGACCTTTGTAATAAAAACTCTGAGTCTAAAGAATAAAGATTATACTAAAAAATCAACAGTCGTGTAATTACTTAAAAATTACGTGACATTTTGGCGATCCACTGCCAGGATCCATTCGCTTCAGTGAAAACGAAATTACGATTTCGGCGTACGCGCATCATTGAAGATTGAAGGATCAGCGGACCACTGCGAATCTTTGCTACTACGAAGCCCTGCAGCAACTTTCAACGTTCCACTACGGTGAAACTAGACGAGAGGACTACGGTCAGCGCAGAGCAAGCCTACAAATAAGATTCGGAATCTAGAACCAACCAGAGAGGAAACATCCCAGAGACTCCTCAACGGCCATAGCTACTACGGTAAGCTGGAAATCTGGATTCATTTGTACATTACCGTACGAGAAAATCAAGTTTCTCAAGCGTTTCGAGCGTTTCGAGCTCAAATAAATAGTTCAGACTCAGTAAATTTAATTAGAATCATGTCTACATCGCGAAAAGACGAAACCGAGACCGTTTCCGCAACCGAAGTTACGGACAATTCGATTCGTGCCACACTCGACGCGATATTGAAACAAAACGCACTTATTATACAACGTCTGGAAGAAGCGAACAATGAAAAGAAGAAGCGTGCGGCAGAGATTGAAGTGCTAAACGACAAAATCTCGAAAATTATGACAGGACACAACGTTAGTACGAAACCAAGCTCTCTGATTACCGTGGACGAAGTTACTACCGCGAGAGACAGAACTCCACCACCGTCCGCTCCAATTCAGTCAGAAGCAGATAACTACCTCTCCTACGAAGATCGTTCACCGCAATTCGCCTCTCCGAGGTTACGGGCCAAAGACGCGGTAGCATGTTTACCACAGCTAAACGGCGAAGACGATATCGGAGTGGAAGAGTTCATACGTGAAGTGCGCGAAGTGCGAGCATTGTGTTATGAACCGACAGTATCGCTCAAGATGATCAAGTCCGGTAAAATTACTGGTAAAGCCGCAATGGCCATTTGCAATGTACCAATCCGCGAATACGGACACCGGTACGATGCCCTAAGACGAAACGTAGCGACCCAAGCCTCCATTAGGGAACAACAAGATCAGCTACGCGAAACGATACAGGGACACGACGAAAGTGTTCAGAGCTACATTATCAGGTTCCGCAGAGTGCTTAATAAACTACAGTGTAGTGTAACGAACGAGTACTATGACGAAATCAGTAGGCGTACAATGAACGACAGAATCTTAAGAGACTCCGTAACAGACTTCATCCGAGGGCTAAAACCCGAAATAGGACGGATATTACTCGGTTATCCACCGTACAACATCGCCGAAGCCGAAAAGAGAGCCTCCGAGATCGAGCGATACTTCAGGGAAGATCGAAATCGACAACCAAGACCAAGAGCCGAACGAATGCCACTCGCCCAAAGGACTCAAATGAAATGTTTAAAGAATAACCGAATCGGACATTTCTCCAATCAATGTAAAAATTATCAAACACCCAGTCAATTTCCGAGACCACCACAATCTCGAGACACAAGGAAGAAACAGAGGAACAAATAAACCAGACATACGAATTAACGCCACAACAGGAAGACTACCCACAGTACTTTTACGATCCGACGGACAACGATATGCTTTATCAATGGTGGTGAGTGCCCAGCCAAAACAACCAATTTTATCGAAAAGTCAAACACGAATTATTTAAAATGTAATACTAGAAAAAAAAGATATTTTTGTTACTATGAACATATAAAATCCGTTGAATAACGATTATTATATTTTCAATATTGCGTATATTTCTCGGAAAATTTCTAGAACTATTGATACATTAAGTACATTACATTGATGCGGTATAAAAAGAGTATACATAAAGTTCCATACTCTAGAAGCATTTAACAAACAAATAATTTTACATTATGGATATTGATGGATATTTGTTCTTTTAGTATTTACAGATAAGTTAACATTACAAGGACATTGTTTTTGAATTTTATTTTCACTCAAATCTTTAAGCGTTGTATATTCTAGAATATTATTAGTTGATGCAATCATACAACAGAAATTTGTGTTTTATATCAAAATATTTAATATTATTTAGCATAAAATCAACTAAAGTTGTCAGGTATTGTTAATAAATTTGAATTTTTATATTATCCATCATTCTAAGACAAACTGTATAGTTTAAATCATTGTTAATTAGTTATTTTGGGAACAATTATAAGTTGGTAACATATTATTTGTACAATTTCAATGTCAACATAGAAATAACAAAATTTTAGTTGATAGATTATCATAAGATAATGATCATATATTCTCAAAGAAGATACATTCTATTAATGAGTTAAGTACTATACTGCCACATGTAATTTTATTCGCAAGTAAATGTATAAATAATATGTTTAAACCAAAAATGATTAATAATAATAATATTTAATATAAAGGAATTAGAGTAGAAATTTGAGACAAGGATCTTATAATGCCTAGAGATTATAACTATAATATGTACCAAGTATTAAGCTCAGTAAGTGATGTTTCTTCTACTATTGAAACAATATCTGTAGACTGGAACATGAATTGTGGATAACTGATTTCACATTATTATTACAGTAAAAATTACAATGCCCTTATTATTGAATAACACAAAGTTTCAATACAAGTTTGTTTTACTTAAGTAGAATTTAAAATGGACAAATATATGTTAATAAAAGGTGTATTCATGGCTTTGTACAATATTCACATTCATATTAATGCATTACAGAGATAGATTAAAGTTGAAATGAAATATTTGATGAAACATGTGTATGTATTTAAAGTTGCACTCCGAATCGATATTTTTTTTATATATACAAGAGTCGGAAAGGCGTACTATATAATGTAGGCTTCAGTATAGTATTTGTAGGATGCTTAAAAAAAAAAAAAAAAAATACAATTCGATGATCCAATATGTAAACTTCTTGATGCCTGATGACATAATCACGTTGTAAATTGATTGAAATTATCAAAATAATAAATAATAAAAATCATAAAGCCGCAATCAGTCTTCAAAGAAGGAGACTCCGTATTAGTACACAACGATCATAAAAGACACAAACTTGATGTGGAATGGTTGGGACCGTACACGATTGATAAAGTATGTACTCCATACTATTTAATTCAAGAAAAAAAAATACATGGGAATCGTTTAAAACCCTACTTTCCAGGTCGACACTTCTCTTTGCCAGAATAACCATTTATGTATCAATCTAACCTTTTCTTTTCGCCGAAATGAAATCTTAGTTAACAGTTCCACCAACACCCAACACCTGTACCTCAACCAATACATGCCACCCCCAAAGAGAAGAGGAATCAGCTGCAATTTCAAATCACATCGAGTGCGATTTCACAAAGGGCCTCCTGAAGAAAACTTGAGGGACCAAGTTCAATCTAAGGAGGGGGGAATGTCACGTACCAACTTTCCTTTTGCCATGTGGTACGCCAGATGTGACGGTCCTTGTAAAATTCCACGTAGTCCGGACGCCAAGACCTATCCATTGTTCTAGTAACTCGCAGCAGGCCTAAGAAGACGACATAAACCGAATCTGTTCAGTTTCAGTTTTCTTCACTTAAACATTTTCGGTTTACAGATGGTCCTTATGTTTGTTGCACTCGACTCTTACCTAATACGGAGAAAGCGGGTGCCTGGCAAGATAAAACTTTTCCCATAAACAAGGATGCCCATGAGCCATATCTAGCTCTCCTTGTCTTTACTACCTAATTCATTTACCAATGGGCATCGCGGATCGTTACCCTCACTTTTCCACCAAAAAGTGTGGACAACGAATCCGCGTTCTGAGTTCCAAAGGGAACACCCACACCGAGCTTTCTTCTTTGATGGTACGAGACCGTTCAAACAGTTCTATTTCTAATTTCAATTCGGTTCTATTTCTAATTCCAATTCAGTCACAATATTGACCTTTGTAATAAAAACTCTGAGTCTAAAGAATAAAGATTATACTAAAAAATCAACAGTCGTGTAATTACTTAAAAATTACGTGACATACGAGTGGGCGAGGCCGCCCAAGGCATTGAGAATAGCCCTCTGGAAAACGGACGGTGCGTTTTTCAATCCAAACGGCATCGTCGTATACTCGTATTGCCCGTCGGGGGTGACAAACGCTGTATATTCTGTCGAATTGGGATGAATGGGGATTTGATGGAACCCGCTGGCCATGTCGAGGCTAATGAAGTACTTCGCCCTTTGCAATCTCGCGATTTGATCCGCGATAAGAGGTAGAGGATATCGGTCCGCGACCGTATTTTTGTTTAGCTCTCGAAAATCTACGCACAACCTATCCGAGCCGTCCTTCTTCTTTACGAGTAACATAGGGCTCGCGAACGGTGAGTTACTAGGCCTTATGATTTCTGCCTTAATTAATTCGCTTATTCGTTCGCGCACTATGCTTCGCTCTGCCTCGCTAAGCCTGTAGGGGCTTCTTTGTACGGTGATATTAGGATCGATCAGACGTATCTCTAACTGTCCCGTATTTACACGTGCACGCGGGAAACCCGTAATAAATGAACTTTTGAATTCTTCGAGGATGGAGATCAATCGGTCTTTGTCTTTACCGAACACCTCGGTGTCGACCCCATTACTATCGATTTTACTTTCGGCGGTTACATTGTAAACATTGGCAGCTTTTGCCCTGCAGATACTGAGGCTATTTTGGGTAATATTTACGTTAAAACCTTGGCTCAAAATTTCGCGGCCTATCATGATGTCGTAATTTAGATAGCCGTCGGCAAGGATGTGAAAAATTATTTCCAACGCAAAACCATTAATACGTACTATGGATGCAATTTGAGACGTGCAATTAATACAGTGATTTCCTATCCCTCGCATTACTACTACGTCGGTCGTTCTTTTGCCGGAAAATTTCGAGGCTACGGACTCTTTGATTAGCGAACATTCGGCTCCAGAATCGAAATAAAACGAGAACGACTCACCCAGATGGCTTAAGTTACCAGTTGAAGACTCCACCACGCAGGAGTTGACTCGACGTTCGTTATCGGGGTTGCGATTTGTTTTCTGCTGCAGCGGGCAGTTGGGTGCGATGTGGCCCTCTCCGCGACACTTGAAGCATGACACCTTGGGCGATCCAGCCGGTCGGCTTTTCTCCTGTCTCTCGGTTCTCATTCTCGTACGACACTCCGCTATCTTATGCCCGGGAATACCACAGTGACGACACTTGATCCGGGGGTCAGGTAGCTTCTGCCGTTTAACTTCGGGGCCCGTTGATGGATTTCCTGACGAAGGCGCCAGCCTCTTCTTCGCGTAGTGGAAAGCATTCATTTCCGTCAAAAATTGGTCCAGAGTCTTGATGTCGCTTGTAAGCGCTAATTTCTCGATACGTTCGTCGCGCAGACTCAGGTGATGAAGAACGGTGGTGATACTTCCTTAGGTTCCGCACCCGCCTCTTGCTCTTTCAATTGACTCACGATGGCCAGAAGCTGCTCGGTAATTGTAGACGGTGGTGATCCCACTTCTGATGTCGGGTTAGCGTTAGGGGCGTTTAATGAGTCTTCACCAGTGTTGTTCATGGTTGTCGCACAGATATTTATTACACAAGTATGGCTGATACAAGATTGACAATCGGACGCGGTAACTGGACGCTAATGACAATGGCCCTAGGTTCGATATAGCGAATCCACGGTCCACGGGATAACGAATATACTTTGCTTCAGAGTCTAAGTCAAACTCAACTTACTACTCGCGATACTAGGAACTCTTGATTGACTCTTAGCTAATCAGATTGCCAGAAAAGAATGACTTTCCGTCGCGACGACGCTGCAGAGGAAAACTATGATGGGGTGTGCCTAAGGGCACGAGATCATCGGATTCGTCAAAGAAAGCCTCCACTCGGAGGGTGAGGGAAATAGGCGCTGCTGTTAATTGGTCAATTTCTATGTTGGCGGTTAGAAAAGGATGCTAGCCGCCCTAGAGAGAGAGTTCCTAGCAGGCAACGTCGTACGTGACCAAATCAGGCTTTCCCATAACTTCCCGCAATAGGTGACAGATTTACAGGCTGATAGAATAAAGACTGTTTGTCAATCTGAAGGACTTTAGTTAACTAAGTTCTAAGATTTGTAACGGTTCCTCAGGTTATCTGAACATAAACTGTAAACGATGCATCGGCATCTGGCGATCATCTGGCCCAAGGAATGGGGTCTGTGTGTGGCGAGCTGCGGGGCTGTTGGAATGTCTTATTGTCAAGTGTCTGTACTGCCAATTCTTTAAAGGAAAGCTATGTTACTTTATATCTCTGTTAGGTGAAACGTTCATCCCGTGACCGTGGCTACGCTCGGCGACCGGTTGTCGCCTCGAGCCCAAACTCATTGTCTCAAGTTTCGAATGACTGTGTCTGGGTTATTTCGTAAATGCTACAGTATTGAGGCTTTTCCAAATAATTCCAACGGGGGGGACCCGGTGTCCTTTCATCTCCGACATATATATATATATATATGTCCACCTAACAGAGATATAAAGTAACATAGCTTTCCTTTAAAGAATTGGCAGTACAGACACTTGACAATAAGACATTCCAACAGCCCCGCAGCTCGCCACACACAGACCCCATTCTTTGGGCCAGATGATCGCCAGATGCCGATGCATCGTTTACAGTTTATGTTCAGATAACCTGAGGAACCGTTACAAATCTTAGAACTTAGTTAACTAAAGTCCTTCAGATTGACAAACAGTCTTTATTCTATCAGCCTGTAAATCTGTCACCTATTGCGGGAAGTTATGGGAAAGCCTGATTTGGTCACGTACGACGTTGCCTGCTAGGAACTCTCTCTCTAGGGCGGCTAGCATCCTTTTCTAACCGCCAACATAGAAATTGACCAATTAACAGCAGCGCCTATTTCCCTCACCCTCCGAGTGGAGGCTTTCTTTGACGAATCCGATGATCTCGTGCCCTTAGGCACACCCCGTCATAGTTTTCCTCTGCAGCGTCGTCGCGACGGAAAGTCATTCTTTTCTGGCAATCCGATTAGCTAAGAGTCAATCAAGCGTTCCTAGTATCACGAGTAGTAAGTCCGACTTAGACTTTGAAGCAAAGTATATTCGTTATCCCGTTGACCGTGGATTCGCTATATCGAACCTAGGGCCATTGTCATTAGCGTCCAGCTACCGCGTCCGATTGTCAATCTTGTACCAGCCATACTTGTGTAATAAATATCTGTGCGACAACCATGAATAACATTGGTGAAGATTCATTAAACGCCCCTAACGCCAACCCGACATATATATATATACACACACATAATATATATATACATAATTAAATGATAATATGTAAAATACCGAGGTGGATCAATAAACGTATTGTTAAATCCGATGAGCTTTAGTTAAGTTAATTTTTCAGTAACATTCTTACTACATCTTATGATACTTTTCGCAAAAATTCATTGCATCAACAGCTTCCTTTATTTACACAAAAATGTATAGAGAATGTAAAAAGTAAAGTCTTAATGTGTTAATTAATTTGCTAATTACAAAGAGGCGACTCAAGTAAAATATGTACTTTGGAAAAGAAACGGAAGCTAAGCTGCAGATGTTTGCACAAAATGCCTTCGTTTTTCTAAATGAAGCATCAACGAACTTGCAAATGTAAACGTTTTAATCAAGATACAAGAAATATAAGTATCCTAATTTAAAACTGAAGATAAAAGACAATAATGAGCAACCGTGCGCTTGTATTTCTCAACTGTTATCTTAGAATATTTAGTAAAACTGCGAATTATTTAAAAAGAAATAAACATTTTTTCATACATAATGAAGATAGTAAGCAATAATATAAATTTAAAAATGAAAATGATAAATGGTAATACGAATTAAAAATAAGTAACTATATATGCGTTTATTCTTCGTTACTAGCGTTTCATAATATTCAATAAAACTGTGTATTATTTTGAAAGTTCGAAACAGAAAAAACTTTCTTCCATACAAAATGACTTAATAATAAAGTTATACTTTGCATTGCAACTCTTCCGTCACACAAAATCGCTTCATAGAATTTTTCCTCTTTGCTAAAAGAATTATGAAAATTTCCTTTATCGTGTTTTCCTACTTTTCAATCACATTTTGTAAGATTATAACCTTTTCACCCTTCCTTTATTACGTGCTTCCATCATCTGTGGTTTAAAATAATATTAAATCAACAATATCTACCTCCACGTTTCAAATGAGTTCTGAAACATTAAGTGACATTTTTTATGGAAGAGTAATTTCAAAATTCAATAATAATTTGTCAATCGACTTTACATTAAAACTACCTTTCCATTTCATATCAGAATTAAATGCACGTTTCTATTGATTTCTTGAACATTTAAAAAGTATTACTAACATTAACTATATGCAAACTAATAATATTAACAAAGACAAATTAATATAGATAACTAAACCAATCTTATTCGTTTCCCACAAAACATTTATCAACTCTCAAAAGGCTTTATATCTTCGAATCGCTTACTTCAACTACTTCGCATAAAGATCACAAAAACGTGATAAGACCATCTTTGTAGGTTTTCTGACATTCGTAAATTCATCGGAGTTTATAACCAAGAATTTCTCTGATCTTTTAAACATTTTGGACTTCGTCAAAGACGCTACAATCACCATAGGCAGAACTGGGTAAACCAATCTGGGAAATAAGCGGCTCGTTTGCCGTATAAAAGCGCATGCAATGCTGTTAATTTACGTGTTAGGGAAGATCATAGGTAGACTGTGTAAATACATATATACAATATCCAAAATAAAATACTCGAATGCTTATCCATTTTGATTATGTGCATTATATTATAATTATATTATGTGTATCTATAATTTCTTTCAATGATCATACGCTGTTATTTCTATCACCTACATATTTTTCTAATCTACTTTTCAAAGAAGGCAATTTTCCATTAATCTCTTCGTCTATCGCGTTAAATTCTTCCGAAATCGGAAGTTTTTACAGTCGCGTAATAACACAATTTTTCTTATCACTAATAACTAATAATAATTTTCTCAAGAATTAGAAATATCTTAGGCTCTTCTGGGACATTTCTATAGCTATTTTCACCAGGATCGAGAGTGACAGAGATATTCTTTTTAGCCGATTTCTACGGCACACATTGAAACTTTTTACTAACAATAAATTTTTGATAGGTAAATTTCGATATTATGAAACGGGTCGATGATACCGAAGAGAAAATGAGAGGAGAAGGAAAGAGCAACGAGCGCTAATTATAAAAGGGTCAAGTGGTCGTATTTTTTACGAGTACTGTTCACTGCTGTACACTAGCAAAGAGTATAGAGTATAGAGTTACGGGTTTCATGGATTAATAATAGATTTTCGAACACGCTTTGTTAACGAAGGATCGTTAGACGGGTCTTTGAAGAATTCCTTTGACGAAGTTGTCGCACAAGAAATTTTAATTTTAACGCATATACTAGTGATCCAAGGAAGATTCGAATGCTTTAGGTTCTTGGACGAATATTTGTGCCTTTTTATACAAAGTCGATGTTTTTTCTCAAATTAACGATGCAATCCTTTTTCAAATTAACGAGCTAACTTTTAACACGTTAAATTTTCACAATTCCGATTTCGATGGAATGTTCTTCGTTTTTTCGAAACCTGTTACTCTTAACAATTGAAAATCTCCAACTCGAACAGAGAAAATAGGAAAAAAAGAAGGAAATATAAAAAAGGAAGAAAGGTTGAAGAAAAAAGAACAGAGAGAGAGAAAGAGAGTAGAGAAAAAAGGTTATCGTTGAAATTGTGCCGGCATTACTTTAACTTCAAAAATTTCCCTGGAAATTACTCGGCTCTTTTCTAACGAAGATTTCACTGACACATGGAACTTTAAGTGAAATATGTAATAGTGGATTTTTAACTGGCATTTTCCTAAGCTAATTTGTCTAATGAAATAAATAGTTATAAATTCGTGAATGTGTTTGTTGAAAGTAAAAAATAAGATAAATAAAAATTGTATACATTCTAATATAAAATTACACGCATCCTCCACCAGTAATAAAGCAACATGTACGTATATTTCTTTACGTTTATGGCAAGGTGTCAAATTGACACGAGGGATGAATGAGGGTTAAATCGAGGGTTAAATCGAAAAAACATTACTTACAATGGTATCGACTGCCGATGTGAGTTTCGAGCCAGTATACAAGGATGATCGTGAGTGTGGCCATAATGACGATTTCTGACGAAGAGAGGTCACTTCACGTTTCTTCAGCTTCCGCCAGCTGGCTACTTTCTTCGGCAGACGATTGAACTCGACTGAACACAGAGCACAGCGCACGGAGCCTGCTTGCACCGTTTGCGAAAAAGCAGCAACGCGCACGAGCGAGTATTGACCAATCAGGATCGCGCGAATGGCCATTATTAACCCCACGCAACCCTCGCCTAATTTTTTCTTAGATTTAAAAAGTGCCTTTGCCTGTGTGCGTATATGAGATCCATGGATACCGTGGATACCATGGAAACATACTTTGCAAGCTCCTGTTGTCAGGCAAATCTGACATTCGACGTGGTTTTCCTTTTTTAGTTTATCCCCGTGTAATACGCGATTTCCACTTCGAACGTGGGAGTATGTGCGCGCATATGGGTGTGCTTGTGTGCGTATATATGCTTTAACGAGTGAGCACATACATATGCGCTGCAGAGCAACAGGCACGCGAGAACATCAAATCTGAGTTTATAGATTGAAAAACACATTTATAGAAAAACGTAATTTTCTCATTTATGATGATTATAGGCATTATGCATTTACATATTTATGAGCTGCGACGTGTTTCGAAAGACGATTGCTCGTTAATAGAGTAAAGGTTAAGGTAGGAATGCGATAATCATTGTAACTTCTAGAAACAAAAAATGTTTATTGTTTTTATTATACGAAACTCTCAAAACACAGGAATATAATAAGTTGTGTAAGTAACTTACGAGAATAATATGATAATATGTGTTACGACCATTCGCGGAGAGACACCGTCGCGAGGAAAACGCGTCGGCGGGACGCGTAAATTCTCGCTACGACTCGGTTAATCGGCGCCGCGAAATAGTCGTTCCCCTTGTTTCGGTTAAAATAACAGGGGTGGTTCGATGAATTTAACACTGTTAACAGGTTGATATATCGTCTATATTCAACATACTCCCCCCGTTGAAAGGCTACCGATCAAAATTCTATAGAGATAAAAGATCGAACTCTTTTATCGTGTCATCGACGGAGTTTAACGTGTTGCTCTCTACATTATCAATTATCGTGATAGGACGTGGGACATCCTGTAACGAATTCGTATAGGTCAATGGTTGCGACGAATTGGCGCCTGGTGAGGTCTTCTCTTTCGCCCAATCCATATCATCGTGAATGATTGCCTGATTCAATGCGTTTGGTGGCGTTGAATCAGAGTGTCGCGATGCTGCAAGTATTATTATTATTATTATTATTATTATTATGCAATGAACTTTGCGTGTCATGCGACGGAATCGGCGCTAGATTCGATACGACTTTCTCCGTCGGCGGAGTATGAACATTGTTACTGTTATTATTGAAATCATTCTTACGTCTCTGGACACTGCTGCAAGTGTTGCTGCTGCATTCCGGTGGTTGTGGATTCGCCACTGTGTTGGAGGCATCCATTGAGGAAGAATCAATTTCGTTGTTGAATTGTATTATCAGTTGTATATAGAAATCCAGTAAGTTCTCAGGTTTCTTGTCGTCGATCTCGACTAATTCGTCAATGACAATGTTCAATCGTTTGCAAATGTCGTCAAATAGTTTTCGATAAGATATTAAGACGGCCTTGTTGCGCTGACCGGACAGTTCGTAGCCGTCGAGTAGGTTCCATACGCTCTCGAATTCGTCGTTTAGATATTGCCACTCCTCATGCAAGGCGGTGATTCTTTCTTCGTTTTCCATTGTTTGTGAAGAAGATACTTCGTTGCCGAAGGTGATGCTTATGATGTGCGATCGGTGATTCCCGATGCGGAGTTGTTTCGGCTGCAGTGGTCACTCGTCACTGTGTAGCGGAATGTCGTTGACGTACGTTTCATGAGAAAGGTGATCCTTGCCGAGAGTGACGCGTTTTGTCGTCGGATCGAAGTTGTTGAATATCGTTATGATGACGATTGCGGTGTTCCAGTTGCGGTGGGAGGTTGCGTGGTTGCGTTCTTCAACTATCGGGTTTTGCCTATTCAGAATTGACGGCTCTGGCGTTACCGACTTCACTCAAGTGGTAACGCTTCCGCCGTTGATTATGTTGGATTCAAGTGGCACTGTATGTTAGTGAGTGTTACTGGTGTGCACTTTTCACTCACCACTGAATCCGGCTCGAAGAACCAAATGTTACAACCGTTCGTGGAGAGACGCCGTCGCGAGGGAAACGCGTCCGACGGGAGGCGTAAATTCTCGCTACGATTCGGTTAATCGATGCCGCGAAATAGTCGTTCCCCTTGTTTCGGTTAACGTAACAGGGGTGGTTTAATGAATGAAACCTGTTAACACTGTGTTAACAGGTTGATATATCGTCTATATTCAACAATCACTTATACAATAATATAAGCGTCACAAAGTATTTGGCGATACGTACAATTAATGTGTTACAGAGAAATTCTACCCGACTTTACGATGTCTCTCGATGAATTCGTTGGATTAAGCGACTTTATTCGTCAGTATGCATTAATTGTTAATTAAATTTCCGAATTGTTCACGATAGATTGAAATCTACAGATGTAGGTAAATATGCTTTGCCAATATATTAAAGATCAGATAAATAACAATTCATTGCTATTCGAAATAAATACATAAGATCATTCTGTTCGAATGTAAAGTTCGTTAACAATAGATAATAACATTAAATCTCTACATTACTAAAAATGGAAATAAATTTTTATAACAGCGAACTTTGTTTTAATTTCAATACAAAATTTTAATTTTTCAGTTCAAGAAGATAATTCACTTAATGGAAGACATATTTCCATGCATTAATCATACATATGTATATTAAAAACAAAGTGGTGTGAACCATAGGCTTTTATATGCTTTACATAATTTGATAAGCTGACCCAAAATTAAGATTGTATTGATATAGATTGTACAAAAATCGTTGGTTTTATAATCATTTAATGCGCATGCAAAATCTGTCCCAAATTCGAAATGGAAGAAGTCATCTACGAATATTTTTCTGAAAAGATGAACATTGAAAAAAAAGAAATTTAAAGGACTGAAATGAAACATTCTCTTTTGATCAAATTCAAGTAACAACTAAATGCTTTAAAATTATTTGGAGAATTTTTGTATTAAAAGTTCTAATGAAAGAATATGAGAAATTGTTTGGGAAATTTTTCAGTCTTTCAGTTTATGAATTGAAATTGCGATCCTTCTTTCAGGTAAAATATGTTCTTATAAAAGTGGATTGTAACTTAATAATTAATTCCATAATTATTTAATTTAAAGAAGAAGTTAAAAACTCGTAAATGACTAAACTTACATTTAATAAAAAACAAAAAAAACTGAGTAAAAATTAAAAGGTTTGTAATATGAAAAACTATATAAAATAATGTAACTATGGAATGTACATAACAAAAATTTTTTAAATTTAAAAACATGTAACAATGTAGCTTTTTTCTTCGAAAATTATAAAATAAATTCAATTGCTACCTAATTAAATAAAATTAAAATAATATCAATTTTAATAATAATATTTATATTATATATATTATATATTATATTAACAATAATAAAAGTTAATAATAATATTATTATTATTCTTGATGGAATTATTCATAATTTCATTATTTTTTCTTGTGTTTATTTTATTTCATAAAAAATATGTATATCAAAAATAAAATTTAAATATAAAGTTTAATTGTTCAATCTTCATTCATTATACTTAAACAAAGTATACGCTTAATGCGATTAGGGTTCCAATCTCTCCTCGTTATATACATTGCAACATAAATTTCATTTATTTTTCAGAAACTGTATTCCGTAATGGATTTAATTAAGGGTTCCTAACACTGAAACCATGATCTATGCGCTACAACTATTTAACGTTGGAAAATTAGATCTTTTATATGGACACTGGTAACTTTTGACATGCTGTTTCAGCACATGTCGATATCGTTATCCTTGTTTTGTTAAAAAAGGATGATACATATACCAATTTATTTCAAAACATGGTAATTGTCATATCAATCTTTAATATAGCCAATATTGAAACAATTATAATACAAAATACAGATATTAATACAAAATGTTATATGTACGATATTTCAACAAAGATATGAGAAGTTATTTAATATCAAAATTCTATACAAGAAAGGGTATCAAAATAATAAAGGAAAAAAGGAATGAAAACAATTACCAATATTAACTTCATTATTCTATCATTACGTTAGAATTTAATAGAAAGTAGCTTTAAAAATTATAAACATATCTTTAAAAAATGCCACAATATTATTATTAGTTCGTTCTGATCGTCTAAGCAATCAACAAGTAGAACAACCACTCTACCCGTAAACCAATCAGTTTCTAAGGCATAACCGCATACATTGAGAGCTGCATTTTGACGAATAAAGTCGCTTAATCCATCAAGAATAATAATAATATTATTATTAACTTTTATTATTGTTAATATAATATATAATATATATAATATAAATATTATTATTAAAATTGATATTATTTTAATTTTATTTAATTAGGTAGCAATTGAATTTATTTTATAATTTTCGAAGAAAAAAGCTACATTGTTACATGTTTTTAAATTTAAAAAATTTTTGTTATGTACATTTCATAGTTACATTATTTTATATAGTTTTTCATATTACAAACCTTTTAATTTTTACTCAGTTTTTTTTGTTTTTTATTAAATGTAAGTTTAGTCATTTACGAGTTTTTAACTTCTTCTTTAAATTAAATAATTATGGAATTAATTATTAAGTTACAATCCACTTTTATAAGAACATATTTTACCTGAAAGAAGGATCGCAATTTCAATTCATAAACTGAAAGACTGAAAAATTTCCCAAACAATTTCTCATATTCTTTCATTAGAACTTTTAATACAAAAATTCTCCAAATAATTTTAAAGCATTTAGTTGTTACTTGAATTTGATCAAAAGAGAATGTTTCATTTCAGTCCTTTAAATTTCTTTTTTTTCAATGTTCATCTTTTCAGAAAAATATTCGTAGATGACTTCTTCCATTTCGAATTTGGGACAGATTTTGCATGCGCATTAAATGATTATAAAACCAACGATTTTTGTACAATCTATATCAATACAATCTTAATTTTGGGTCAGCTTATCAAATTATGTAAAGCATATAAAAGCCTATGGTTCACACCACTTTGTTTTTAATATACATATGTATGATTAATGCATGGAAATATGTCTTCCATTAAGTGAATTATCTTCTTGAACTGAAAAATTAAAATTTTGTATTGAAATTAAAACAAAGTTCGCTGTTATAAAAATTTATTTCCATTTTTAGTAATGTAGAGATTTAATGTTATTATCTATTGTTAACGAACTTTACATTCGAACAGAATGATCTTATGTATTTATTTCGAATAGCAATGAATTGTTATTTATCTGATCTTTAATATATTGGCAAAGCATATTTACCTACATCTGTAGATTTCAATCTATCGTGAACAATTCGGAAATTTAATTAACAATTAATGCATACTGACGAATAAAGTCGCTTAATCCAACGAATTCATCGAGAGACATCGTAAAGTCGGGTAGAATTTCTCTGTAACACATTAATTGTACGTATCGCCAAATACTTTGTGACGCTTATATTATTGTATAAGTGATTGTTGAATATAGACGATATATCAACCTGTTAACACAGTGTTAACAGGTTTCATTCATTAAACCACCCCTGTTACGTTAACCGAAACAAGGGGAACGACTATTTCGCGGCATCGATTAACCGAATCGTAGCGAGAATTTACGCCTCCCGTCGGACGCGTTTCCCTCGCGACGGCGTCTCTCCACGAACGGTTGTAACATTTGGTTCTTCGAGCCGGATTCAGTGGTGAGTGAAAAGTGCACACCAGTAACACTCACTAACATACAGTGCCACTTGAATCCAACATAATCAACGGCGGAAGCGTTACCACTTGAGTGAAGTCGGTAACGCCAGAGCCGTCAATTCTGAATAGGCAAAACCCGATAGTTGAAGAACGCAACCACGCAACCTCCCACCGCAACTGGAACACCGCAATCGTCATCATAACGATATTCAACAACTTCGATCCGACGACAAAACGCGTCACTCTCGGCAAGGATCACCTTTCTCACGAAACGTACGTCAACGACATTCCGCTACACAGTGACGAGTGACCACTGCAGCCGAAACAACTCCGCATCGGGAATCACCGATCGCACATCATAAGCATCACCTTCGGCAACGAAGTATCTTCTTCACAAACAATGGAAAACGAAGAAAGAATCACCGCCTTGCATGAGGAGTGGCAATATCTAAACGACGAATTCGAGAGCGTATGGAACCTACTCGACGGCTACGAACTGTCCGGTCAGCGCAACAAGGCCGTCTTAATATCTTATCGAAAACTATTTGACGACATTTGCAAACGATTGAACATTGTCATTGACGAATTAGTCGAGATCGACGACAAGAAACCTGAGAACTTACTGGATTTCTATATACAACTGATAATACAATTCAACAACGAAATTGATTCTTCCTCAATGGATGCCTCCAACACAGTGGCGAATCCACAACCACCGGAATGCAGCAGCAACACTTGCAGCAGTGTCCAGAGACGTAAGAATGATTTCAATAATAACAGTAACAATGTTCATACTCCGCCGACGGAGAAAGTCGTATCGAATCTAGCGCCGATTCCGTCGCATGACACGCAAAGTTCATTGCATAATAATAATAATAATAATAATAATAATACTTGCAGCATCGCGACACTCTGATTCAACGCCACCAAACGCATTGAATCAGGCAATCATTCACGATGATATGGATTGGGCGAAAGAGAAGACCTCACCAGGCGCCAATTCGTCGCAACCATTGACCTATACGAATTCGTTACAGGATGTCCCATGCCCTATCACGATAATTCATAATGTAGAGAGCAACACGTTAAACTCCGTCAATGACACCGAGTTCAACTTTTTACCTCTATTGAATTTTGATCGGTAGCCTTTCAACGGGGGAAGTATGTTGAATATAGACGATATTTGAACCTGCTAACAGTGTTAAATTCACCAAACCACCCCTGTTATGTTAACCGAAACAAGGGGAACGACTATTTCGCGGCGCCGATTAACCGAGTCGTAGCGAGAATTTACGCCTCCCGTCGGACGCGTTTCCCTCGCGACGGCGTCTCTCCACGAACGGTTGTAACATTTGGTCCTTCGAGCCGGATTCATTCGTGAGTGAAAAGTGCACACCAGTAACACTCACTAAAAAATATTATTATTATGCGTTCCACATATGTAAGTGTATATACCGATATAAGTTTAAAAGACAAATTGGCTTTCCATCAATTTTTTTACCGATTCGAAAACGATAATATATTATCTGAAAATTCTCGTTCAATCATGATTCAGTTTTTTCGTGTATTATGTACGCAAAGTAATTCCAATCTGTATTGTTTTTCGTCCGAAAACCGGGTCGTTTAGTGTTTACTCGCATGAGAGTATTCGTCGCTGTCAGACGCATTAGCCAGATATGTAGCCCATCGGTTTCAAAGAACGTTATTATTTCAACCATAAACATGATCACGTATTAACGCAAATACTATCATAGAAAAATCTTTTCACTGTCATAAATACTTAAAAAAGAACATTATACGAAATAACGACATGGAAAATGGATATTACTCACTAACAACTGGAATAAAATCCAATTCTAAATATTCCAAAAGTTATATTATAATAAATTATTATAGTTATATAATATAAAAGTTATATTGTTAGTATATTGGCTAGAAACAATAAATGTAAATATAATAGATTTTTGTTGATACCAATTTCTACCAATGATTAATTTAATTATATTAATTAATATATATATTAATTAATATTATTATAGATACGATGCTTTTACGATACTAAGTTTATAGTTTCATTTTTTTCCTGTTACCGTTACTATTGAAAAATTGTTGCTTATATTTTTATCTACATATGTAATCGAAACATAAAAGATATAACTTAGAAAAAACGAAGCTGGCACCCCGCTGGGGGTAGCCACCCACATGCTATATTTATTTTTTATTTTATTTTATTTTTTTTTCTTCACCAACGAGATATAACACTTTACCAAATGTCCACAAGGACAAATTGTAAAATAACCAAAATAAAATAAAAAACTAATCACATAAAAACAAAAAAAAAAACAAAAAAAATATGTAATCAAACATTAAATATTTTGCAAAAAGCTATAAATTTTCATGTTCAAGCTAGTGTCACGTACCAACTTTCCTTTTTGCCATGTTGTACGCCAGATGTGACGGTCCTTGTAAAATTCCACCTAG
Source organism: Bombus pascuorum (assembly GCF_905332965.1). Lineage (NCBI taxonomy): Eukaryota > Metazoa > Arthropoda > Insecta > Hymenoptera > Apidae > Bombus > Bombus pascuorum. The sequence goes on along the minus strand of NW_026869738.1, from coordinate 6,927 downwards.
TCCGGACGCCAACACCTATCTATTGTTCTATTAACTCGCAACAGGCCTAGGAAGACAAACATAAACCGAATCTGTTCAGTTTCAGTTTCCTTCACGTAAATATTTTCGGTTTATGTTTGTTGCACGCTCTTACCTAATACGGAGAAAGCGGGTGTCTGGCAAGATAAGAGTTTTTCCACGAACAAGGATGCCCACGAGCCATATCTAGCTCTCCTTGTCTTTACTACCTAATTCATTTACCAATGGGCATCGCGGATCATTACCCTCACTTTTCCACCAAAAAGTGTGGACAACGAATCCGCGTTTTGAATTCCAAAGGGAACACCCACACCGAGTTTTCCTCAGTAAGAGCAGTAGAGCAGTCAGATAGTCTTGAACGGTCATGTCTAGAGCTCGGAAGTGTATTGTAAACAAAAGAGAAAAATAAAAGTTTCTTTTCTCCTTAAATTCATTATTATTTTACGTGACATTTTGGCGATCCTGCCAGGATCCATTCGCTTCAGTGAAAACGAAATTACGATTTCGGCGTACGCGCATCATTGAAGATCGAAGGATCAGCGGACCACTGCGAATCTTTGCTACTACGAAGCCCTGCAGCAACTTTCAACGTTCCACTACGGTGAAACTAGACGAGAGGACTACGGTCAGCGCAGAGCAAGCCTACAAATAAGATTCGGAATCTAGAACCAACCAGAGAGGAAACATCCCAGAGACTCCTCAACGGCCATAGCTACTACGGTAAGCTGGAAATCTGGATTCATTTGTACATTACCGTACGAGAAAATCAAGTTTCTCAAGCGTTTCGAGCGTTTCGAGCTCAAATAAATAGTTCAGACTCAGTAAATTTAATTAGAATCATGTCTACATCGCGAAAAGACGAAACCGAGACCGTTTCCGCAACCGGAGTTACGGATAATCCGATTCGTGCCACACTCGACGCGATATTAAAACAAAACGCACTTATTATGCAACGTCTGGAAGAAGCGGACAATGAAAACAAAAAACTTGCAGCGGAGGTAGAATTATTGGGAAAACATATGTCTAAAATAAATTCAGGACGTGACGCTACTACCGAATTAGACTCCTATGTTACGATAGATGAAATTAATACCAGCAGTACTCAGATAAAGCGACCACCTGTTCACCCCAACATCGAACAACCCGAGGTGGAAGAAAGAGGCTATTTTCCGCCCGCTTCTCCCACTCTACGAGCTAAGGATGCAATACGCTACATTCCAACGCTCAACGGAGATGATGATGTAGGAGTTGAAGACTTCATCAAAGAAGTGAGAAGTATGAAGGATCGCTGTATGGAGCAAGATCTGTTGCTAAAAGCAATAAAAGTGGAAAAAATCGTGGGAAAAGCAGCCCAAAGTATTCGCAACATTCCTATTGAGTGTTACAGTGATCTGTACGACGCACTGAGAAATAACTTAGCAGCACAAGTGACTTCGGATGAGTACCAAGAACAATTACGAGAGTTGAGACAGGGGCGCGAGGAATCAGTGCAAAGTTTTAATATTCGGTTTAGAAGAATACTCAACCGTTTGCTGTACGCAGTAACCAATGAGTACCCACAACCACTGACACGTAAAATTATGACCGAAGAAATCACGAAGACGACTGTTCGTGTGTACCTAAAGGGACTCAAACCCGAAATAGGACGGATATTACTCGGTTATCCACTGTCCAACATCGCCGAAGCCGAAAAGAAAGCCTCCGAGATCGAGCGATACTTCAGGGAAGATCGAAATCGACAACCAAGACCAATGGGATGACCAAGACCAATGGAACGATCACGATTCCCCGAACAGCAACAACCGACGACCAATTATCCTAAACCAGCCATAAGGAAACCAATTCCAACACCTTATCCGACGCCAAGGAACTTCCAGCAAACCGAACGAATGCCACTCGCCCAAAGGACTCAAATGAAATGTTTGAAGTGTAACCGAATCGGACACTTCTCTAGTCAATGTAAAAATTTTCAAACACCCAGTCAATTTCCGAGACCACCGGCAGTCCACAATCTCGAGACACACAAGGAGGAAACAAAGGAACCAATAGACCAGACCTTCGAATTAACGCCACAACAGGAAGACTACCCACAGTGGTTCTACGATCCGACGGACGACGACATGAACTCGTCGTTGACAGCGGAGCAGGAATTAATGTGCTCAAAAGACAATGTGTATTACGACCAACAATAGTGAAAGAACAAAAATTCTCGATGGGACATTCTAAGTTTAGGACTAATAAACACGCGTTAATAAAATTATTCGGTAAGGTCATAGAATTCTTCGTGGTGGACGATAACTTTCCGATTATAGAGGACGGCATACTCGGTTTGCCGGCGCTATCTAAATTTAAATTCGAACTTTCAAACCAACAGCTCAAACTGGACGATAACATTATCCTGTTGCAACAGGAAAACAACGTACCCCCTAAACAAGCATTGTCAAAAATGGTCTATCTGGAAGGAAAACCGACGAGGATATGCTTTATCAATGGTGGTAAGTGCCCAGCCAGAATAACTAATCTCATTGAAAATTCAAATACATACGGTCAAGTCTCCACATTTAAAGATCTAGTCAGACTCTCGCATATAGAGAAAACTCTCCGTGAACCAATCGAAAAGATATTGCTGTTTTACCTCGACGTATTTAACCTAGAAACCGAACTTTTACCATGCACTAACCTTGCTAAACACAGAATAACGCTAAAAGAAAATAAAGTCATTAACACAAAATCTTACCGACCACCCGAATGCCACAAAGAGGAAATCAAACGACAAACGGACGAAATGCTACGAAAGAACATAATAGAACCATCTGACTCCCCTTACAATTCACCAGTCTGGGTAGTACCAAAAAAGGCAGACGCCTCAGGGAAACAGAAATGGCGAATTGTAATAGACTTTAGGAAAATAAACGAACTAACTGACCAAGACGCATACCCATTACCCGACATAGACGACATACTATCCCAACTAGGCAACGCAAAATTCTTCTCGGCCCTCGATCTATCCTCTGGATTCCACCAAATCCCAATGGACACAGACTCTAAAAAATACACGGCATTCTCAACGCCACAAGGACATTACCATTACAATAGGATGCCATTTGGTTTAAAAAACGCACCTGCCTACATTCCAACGGATGATGGACACCGCTTTAAGAGGACTCGTAAATAAACATTGCTTTGTTTACTTGGATGATATCATAATATTCGGACAGTCAATCGAGGAACACAATAACAATCTCGCGATAGTATTGCAACGTTTACGCGAAGTCGGACTCAAGATACAGCCTGATAAATGCGAATTCCTTAAACCCGAACTGGAATATCTCGGGCATTTGGTAACCGCCGAAGGTGTAAAACCAAATCCCAAGAAATTAGAAGCCGTTAGTAATTTCAAACAGCCACGCAATCCCACAGACATCAAAAGTTTCTTAGGACTAGCGGGTTATTACCGCAAGTTCATCAAAAATTTTTCCAAAATCGCGAAACCATTGACCGAACTTACGAAAAAGGACGCACCATTTCATTGGACAGATAAAACCCAAGAAGCATTCCAAACACTAAAAGACAAACTCTGCTCATCACCCGTGTTAAAATTCCCAGATTTTACAAAACAATTCACAGTAACGACTGACGCTAGTAACGAAGGTATAGGTGCGATCTTATCACAAGACGGACACCCCTGTTGTTACATCTCACGAACTTTGAACCCACCCGAACAGAATTATTCCACAACCGATAAAGAACTCTTGGCAATCGTATGGGCCGTGAAACGCCTCCGACAATATCTGTTAGGCCGGAAATTCCTTATTCGAACCGATCACCAAGCGCTAAAATGGCTACAAAATTGCAAAGACCCCTCGTCACGCCTGATGAGGTGGAAACTAAAACTAGAGGAATACGAATACGATATAGAGTACACTAAAGGAAAAGATAATACCGCAGCCGACGCACTATCTAGGATACATGTTTTAACTAGACGAAACAGAAATTTGAACATAGAACTCGAAAAAAAATATCACGATTGGAAAAAATCTACCGACGCGTTACCCAAAATTCTCAAAATGCCTCCGAACCATAAATCTTTCTATCAATTATTCAAGACAGAGCTAGGGAATTACGACGAAACTAAATGGTTGAACAAGTTAAACGAGATTATCCATGCAAACGAAAAGATAGGTATAGGCGACGACAGTTTCACAGAAACAGAAAAGAACGCGATCAAACAAATTTTATTATTCCTGAACGACACCGTGAGAGAATTAAATTTCGCGTGGGAACCAATTAAAACATACCGCGACGAGGAAATAGAGGAACTATTGAAGGAAAATCACGACTTAGTAGGACACCCCGGCATACAAAAAACATACGACCGCATTCGTGAACGGCACCGAGTACCAGATTTGATGAAACGCGTACAACAACACGTAGAATCATGCGACACCTGCCAAATATCTAAAACCACGCGCATCAGACCGCGCGAAGAACCCTGTATCACTGACACACCCTTCGAACCGAACGATAAAATTGCTATGGATTTACTAGGGCCATTGAAAAAGACAAAGAAAGGCAATCAGTACATTTTATCCATACATGACGAACTGACAAAATATTTAATACTCGTGCCACTAAAGACTCAACAAACGGAGACAATTTGGAACGCACTCTTGAACCACTACATTTATATCTTTTCCGCTCCAAAGAAAATACTAACCGATCGCGGACAGAATTTTATATCTAGTTTAATGCAACAGTACGAAGACGCGTTTAAAATTAAACACATCAAAACGACATCCTTCCACCCACAGAGTAACGGATCTTTAGAGCGAACACACGCAGTAGTAACGGACATGTTGAAATCTATACAGCGAAATTAAGATGAAGAATGGGACGATCAGCTTAATTTTGTATGCCTCGCATACAATACCATGATACATGATTCCACTGGTTACACGCCATTCGAACTCACATTCGGACACCAAGCCAATCTCCCTTCCACAATATCCAAGAATCCCCAACGCACATACGCAGACGAAGTCACGTTCCGTAAAAAGGAATGGGACTCCAGACTCCAGCACGCGCGTAAAACATTAATCAAAAGCAAACAGCGATATCAGCGCGATCAGAAACGAAAAATCATAAAGCCGCAATCAGTATTCAAAGAAGGAGACTCCGTATTAATACACAACGACCATAAAAGACACAAACTTGATGTGGAATGGTTGGGACCGTACACGATTGATAAAGTATGTACTCCATACTATTTAATTCAAGAAAAAAAATACATGGGAATCGTTTAAAACCCTACTTTCCAGGTCGACACTTCTCTTTGCCAGAATAACTATTTATGTATCAATCTAACCTTTTCTTTTCGCCGAAATGAAATCTTAGTTAACAGTCCCACCAACACCCAACACCTGTACCTCAACCAATACATGCCACCCCCAAAGAGAAGAGGAATCAGCTGCAATTTCAAATCACATCGAGTGCGATTTCACAAAGGGCCTCCTGAAGAAAACTTGAGGGACCAAGTTCAATCTAAGGAGGGGGGAATGTCACGTACCAACTTTCCTTTTTGCCATGTGGTACGCCAGATGTGACGGTCCTTGTAAAATTCCACGTAGTCCGAACGCCAAGACCTGTCTATTGTTCCATTAACTCGCAGCAGGCGTAAGAAGACGCCATAAGCCAAATCTGTTCAGTTTTTCTTCACGTAAACAATTTCGGTTTATGTTTGTTGCACGCTCTTACCTAATACGGAGAAAGCGGGTGTCTGGCAAGATAAGAGTTTTCCCATAAACAAGGATGCCCATGAGCCATATCTAGCTCTCCCTGTCTTTACTACATAATTCATTTACCAATGGGCATCGCGGATCGTTACCCTCACTTTTCCACCAAAAGTGTGGACAACGAATCCGCGTTCTGAGTTCCAAAGGGAACACCTACACCGAGCTTTCTTCTTTGATGGTACGAGTCCGTTCAAATAGTTCTATTTCTAATTTTAATCCAGTTACAATATTGGCCTCTGTAATAAAACACTAAGTCTGAACTCAACTTTTGTGTAATTACTTAAAAATTACGTGACACGTGCGACGTCCCTTTCGGTGTGGCCGCCAAGGCCTACCCCTCGTTACACTGACCTGCAAGAAACCCAAGGAACCAGCATAAACCGAATCTTTTCAGCTTAACTTCGATTCATACAAATATTTTCAGTTTATGGATGGTCATTTGAACAGTCATTAGGTTTATTTCACCTCTTGCTAATTACGGGGAAAGCAGGTGTGCCCTGCTAAACAGCTGATTTTTCCCAAGACCAAGGACACCCATGAGTCATATCTGCAGGAGGCTCTCTCCGCGGATTTGTTTATTAACTTCGGCTATAACCAATGGGCATCGCGGATCGTTACCCTCATTATTCTACCGAAAAGTGTGAACAACGAATCCGCGTCCTTAGTTCAGCAAGGGTACACCCACACCGAGCTTTCCTTCTAAATAGTACGAGATGGGTCAGTCTCTGTTCTTATACTCCGCAGACAGTCAAGTACACTACTCTTCAACAACGCGGAAGAGTCAAGTCATTACGCTCATTCGGTCAAACATTGCTCTACGACGCCACGTAGAGTCAAATCACGTTTATTCTACACATCGGAGAATCAAGTCAGTGCTACAACACTCATCGGGTAGTCAAGTCTACTATTCTAACACGGTATCGACAGTCAACGCGCTAACAACATCAACTCTCGGGTTAAACAGTGTAAGGTCCGACGAAATCCAATCTTATCTGTATACGTTCCACGTGTTGTAAACGGCAATAAATTCCTTATATTAGATGACTGTAGACGACAGTTATTTTACCACAACCACTCCTATTATCCTAACAGAAATCAGGGGATCGCCCTGCTCGCT
>NW_026869737.1:1252500-1255000 GCF_905332965.1 Bombus pascuorum | reverse complement strand
AAGTCCAGCGGCATAATGCTCTTCGATCGCACACGACCAAGTCCAGCGGCGTGTCGCTCCTAGGGCTGTTGCGAATACTTAAAAGTCCCTACGGTCAAAATCATTGGGTTGCGACTCACCTTTACGAGTTGCTCGCTCGCTGCGCTCGCTCGGAATGTTATAGCCTTACCTAAAACCAATCCACCTTGCGTTCGTTTTTCGAAAAGACCGCGATTTTCCGATAATTTACAGACGCGCGGGATCGGTTTTGAGGTTAGGCTAGTTTTATAAGAGCGAGCGAAGCGAGCGAGAAGCTACATCAATTCCCGCGCTATAGTTATATATCAAATGTTCTTTACTAACAATTCTCACCGATCGAAAGAAAGTTTCTGATTTGATAGAAGAATAACAGATATGTTTCGCTAGGTACGCGATTCGTGCTGATCGATGTATCTCGATGATGTTTTTGTTTTCGTTTTTGTTTTCGTTTTTGTTTTCGTTTTTGTTTTCGTTTTTCTTTTCGTGTTTGTTTTCGTTTTTGTTTTCGTTTTTGTTTTCTTTTTTGTTTTCGTTTTTGTTTTCGTTTTTGTTTTCTTTTTTGTTTTCGTTTTTGTTTTCGTTTTTGTTTTCGTTTTTGTTTTCGTTTTTGTTTTCGTTTTTGTTTTCGTTTTTGTTTTCGTTTTTGTTTTCGTTTTTGTTTTCGTTTTTGTTTTCGTTTTTGTTTTTGTTTTCGTTTTTGTTTTCGTTTTTGTTTTCGTTTTTGTTTTCGTTTTTGTTTTTGTTTTCCTTTTCGTTTTTGTTTGTGTTTTTGTTTTCGTTTTTGTTTTCGTTTTTGTTTTCGTTTTTGTTTTTGTTTTCCTTTTCGTTTTTGTTTTCGTTTTTGTTTTCGTTTTTGTTTTCGTTTTTGTTTTCGTTTTTGTTTTCGTGTTTGTTTTCGTGTTTGTTTTCGTTTTTGTTTTCGTTTTTGTTTTCGTTTTTGTTTTTGTTTTCGTTTTTGTTTTTGTTTTTGTCCTTGTTTCTGTCCTTGTCTTTGTCTTAATTGGTTTTTGTTTGTACGAGACTAAGTCCAGCGGCATAATGCTCTTCGATCGCACACGACCAAGTCCAGCGGCGTGTCGCTCCTAGGGCTGTTGCGAATACTTAAAAGTCCCTACGGTCAAAATCATTGGGTTGCGACTCACCTTTACGAGTTGCTCGCTCGCTGCGCTCGCTCGGAATGTTATAGCCTTACCTAAAACCAATCCACCTTGCGTTCGTTTTTCGAAAAGACCGCGATTTTCCGATAATTTACAGACGCGCGGGATCGGTTTTGAGGTTAGGCTAGTTTTATAAGAGCGAGCGAAGCGAGCGAGAAGCTACATCAATTCCCGCGCTATAGTTATATATCAAATGTTCTTTACTAACAATTCTCACCGATCGAAAGAAAGTTTCTGATTTGATAGAAGAATCACAGATATGTTTCGCTAGGTACGCGATTCGTGCTGATCGATGTATCTCGATGATGTTTTTGTTTTCGTTTTTGTTTTCGTTTTTGTTTTCGTTTTTGTTTTCGTTTTTCTTTTCGTGTTTGTTTTCGTTTTTGTTTTCGTTTTTGTTTTCTTTTTTGTTTTCGTTTTTGTTTTCGTTTTTGTTTTCTTTTTTGTTTTCGTTTTTGTTTTCGTTTTTGTTTTCGTTTTTGTTTTCGTTTTTGTTTTCGTTTTTGTTTTCGTTTTTGTTTTCGTTTTTGTTTTCGTTTTTGTTTTCGTTTTTGATTTCGTGTTTGTTTTCGTTTTTGTTTTCGTTTTTGTTTTCTTTTTTGTTTTCGTTTTTGTTTTCGTTTTTGTTTTCGTTTTTGTTTTCGTTTTTGTTTTCGTTTTTGTTTTCGTTTTTGTTTTCGTTTTTGTTTTCGTTTTTGTTTTCGTTTTTGATTTCGTTTTTGTTTTCGTTTTTGTTTTCGTTTTTGTTTTCGTTTTTGTTTTCGTTTTTGTTTTCGTTTTTGTTTTCGTGTTTGTTTTCGTTTTTGTTTTCGTTTTTGTTTTCGTTTTTGTTTTCGTTTTTGATTTCGTTTTTGTTTTCGTTTTTGTTTTCGTTTTTGTTTTCGTTTTTGTTTTCGTTTTTGTTTTTGTTTTCGTTTTTGTTTTCGTTTTTGATTTCGTTTTTGTTTTCGTTTTTGTTTTCGTTTTTGTTTTCGTTTTTGTTTTCGTTTTTGTTTTCGTTTTTGTTTTCGTTTTTGTTTTCGTGTTTGTTTTCGTTTTTGTTTTCGTTTTTGTTTTCGTTTTTGTTTGTACGAGACTAAGTCCAGCGGCATAATGCTCTTCGATCGCACACGACCAAGTCCAGCGGCGTGTCGCTCCTAGGGCTGTTGCGAATACTTAAAAGTCCCTACGGTCAAAATCATTGGGTTGCGACTCACCTTTACGAGTTGCTCGCTCGCTGCGCTCGCTCGGAATGTTATAGCCTTACCTAAAACCAATCCACCTTGCGTTCGTTTTTCGAAAAGACCGCGATTTTCCGATAATTTACAGACGCGCGGGATCGGTTT
>NW_026869737.1:1240000-1242500 GCF_905332965.1 Bombus pascuorum | reverse complement strand
TTTTTGTTTTCGTTTTTGTTTTCGTTTTTGTTTTCGTTTTTGTTTTTGTTTTCGTTTTTGATTTCGTTTTTGTTTTCGTTTTTGTTTTCGTTTTTGTTTGTGTTTTTGTTTTCGTTTTTGTTTTCGTTTTTGTTTTCGTTTTTGTTTTCGTTTTTGTTTTCGTTTTTGTTTTCGTTTTTGTTTTCGTTTTTGTTTTCGTTTTTGTTTTCGTTTTTGTTTTCGTGTTTGTTTTCGTTTTTGTTTTCGTTTTTGTTTTTGTTTTTGTTTTTGTTTTTGTTTTTGTTTTTGTTTTTGTCCTTGTTTTCTTTTTTGTTTTCGTTTTTGTTTTCGTTTTTGTTTTCTTTTTTGTTTTCGTTTTTGTTTTCGTTTTTGTTTTCGTTTTTGATTTCGTTTTTGTTTTCGTTTTTGTTTTCGTTTTTGTTTTCGTTTTTGTTTTCGTTTTTGTTTTCGTTTTTGTTTTCGTTTTTGTTTTCGTTTTTGTTTTCGTTTTTGTTTTCGTTTTTGTTTTCGTTTTTGTTTTCGTTTTTGTTTTCCTTTTCGTTTTTGTTTGTGTTTTTGTTTTCGTTTTTGTTTTCGTTTTTGTTTTCGTTTTTGTTTTCGTTTTTGTTTTCGTGTTTGTTTTCGTTTTTGTTTTCGTTTTTGTTTTCGTTTTTGTTTTCGTTTTTGTTTTCGTTTTTGTTTTTGTTTTCCTTTTCGTTTTTGTTTGTGTTTTTGTTTTCGTTTTTGTTTTCGTTTTTGTTTTCGTTTTTGTTTTCGTTTTTGTTTTCGTTTTTGTTTTTGTTTTTGTTTTCGTTTTTGTTTTCTTTTTTGTTTTCGTTTTTGTTTTCGTTTTTGTTTTCTTTTTTTTTTTCGTTTTTGTTTTCGTTTTTGTTTTCGTTTTTGTTTTCGTTTTTGTTTTTGTTTTTGTTTTCGTTTTTGTTTTCGTTTTCGTTTTCGTTTTTGTTTTCTTTTTTGTTTTCGTTTTTGTTTTCGTTTTCGTTTTCGTTTTTGTTTTCGTTTTTGTTTTCGTTTTTGTTTTCGTTTTTGTTTTCGTTTTTGTTTTCGTTTTTGTTTTCGTTTTTGTTTTCGTTTTTGTTTTCGTTTTTGTTTTTGTTTTCGTTTTTGTTTTTGTTTTTGTCCTTGTTTCTGTCCTTGTCTTTGTCTTAATTGGTTTTTGTTTGTACGAGACTAAGTCCAGCGGCATAATGCTCTTCGATCGCACACGACCAAGTCCAGCGGCGTGTCGCTCCTAGGGCTGTTGCGAATACTTAAAAGTCCCTACGGTCAAAATCATTGGGTTGCGACTCACCTTTACGAGTTGCTCGCTCGCTGCGCTCGCTCGGAATGTTATAGCCTTACCTAAAACCAATCCACCTTGCGTTCGTTTTTCGAAAAGACCGCGATTTTCCGATAATTTACAGACGCGCGGGATCGGTTTTGAGGTTAGGCTAGTTTTATAAGAGCGAGCGAAGCGAGCGAGAAGCTACATCAATTCCCGCGCTATAGTTATATATCAAATGTTCTTTACTAACAATTCTCACCGATCGAAAGAAAGTTTCTGATTTGATAGAAGAATAACAGATATGTTTCGCTAGGTACGCGATTCGTGCTGATCGATGTATCTCGATGATGTTTTTGTTTTCGTTTTTGTTTTCGTTTTTGTTTTCGTTTTTCTTTTCGTGTTTGTTTTCGTTTTTGTTTTCGTTTTTGTTTTCGTTTTTGTTTTCGTTTTTGTTTTTGTTTTCCTTTTCGTTTTTGTTTGTGTTTTTGTTTTCGTTTTTGTTTTCGTTTTTGTTTTCGTTTTTGTTTTCGTTTTTCTTTTCGTGTTTGTTTTCGTTTTTGTTTTCGTTTTTGTTTTCTTTTTTGTTTTCGTTTTTGTTTTCGTTTTTGTTTTCTTTTTTGTTTTCGTTTTTGTTTTCGTTTTTGTTTTCGTTTTTGTTTTCGTGTTTGTTTTCGTTTTTGTTTTTGTTTTTGTTTTCGTTTTTGTTTTCGTTTTCGTTTTCGTTTTTGTTTTCTTTTTTGTTTTCGTTTTTGTTTTCGTTTTCGTTTTCGTTTTCGTTTTTGTTTTCGTTTTTGTTTTCGTTTTTGTTTTCGTTTTTGTTTTCGTTTTTGTTTTCGTTTTTGTTTTCGTTTTTGTTTTCGTTTTTGTTTTTGTTTTCGTTTTTGTTTTTTTTTTTGTCCTTGTTTCTGTCCTTGTCTTTGTCTTAATTGGTTTTTGTTTGTACGAGACTAAGTCCAGCGGCATAATGCTCTTCGATCGCACATGACCAAGTCCAGCGGCGTGTCGCTCCTAGGGCTGTTGCGAATACTTAAAAGTCCCTACGGTCAAAATCATTGGGTTGCGACTCACCTTTACGAGTTGCTCGCTCGCTGCGCTCGCTCGGAATGTTATAGCCTTACCTAAAACCAATCCACCTTGCGTTCGATTTTCGAAAAGACCGCGATTTTCCGATAATTTACAGACGCGCGGGATCGGTTTTGAGGTTAGGCTAGTTTTATAAGAGCGAGCGAAGCGAGCGAG
>NW_026869737.1:1230000-1232500 GCF_905332965.1 Bombus pascuorum | reverse complement strand
CTTTTTTGTTTTCGTTTTTGTTTTCGTTTTTGTTTTCTTTTTTGTTTTCGTTTTTGTTTTCGTTTTTGTTTTCGTTTTTGATTTCGTTTTTGTTTTCGTTTTTGTTTTCGTTTTTGTTTTCGTTTTTGTTTTCGTTTTTGTTTTCGTTTTTGTTTTCGTTTTTGTTTTCGTTTTTGTTTTCGTTTTTGTTTTCGTTTTTGTTTTCGTTTTTGTTTTCGTTTTTGTTTTCCTTTTCGTTTTTGTTTGTGTTTTTGTTTTCGTTTTTGTTTTCGTTTTTGTTTTCGTTTTTGTTTTCGTTTTTGTTTTCGTGTTTGTTTTCGTTTTTGTTTTCGTTTTTGTTTTCGTTTTTGTTTTCGTTTTTGTTTTCGTTTTTGTTTTTGTTTTCCTTTTCGTTTTTGTTTGTGTTTTTGTTTTCGTTTTTGTTTTCGTTTTTGTTTTCGTTTTTGTTTTCGTTTTTCTTTTCGTGTTTGTTTTCGTTTTTGTTTTCGTTTTTGTTTTGTTTTTTGTTTTCGTTTTTGTTTTCGTTTTTGTTTTCTTTTTTGTTTTCGTTTTTGTTTTCGTTTTTGTTTTCGTTTTTGTTTTCGTTTTTGTTTTTGTTTTTGTTTTCGTTTTTGTTTTCGTTTTTGTTTTCGTTTTTGTTTTCTTTTTTGTTTTCGTTTTTGTTTTCGTTTTCGTTTTCGTTTTTGTTTTCGTTTTTGTTTTCGTTTTTGTTTTCGTTTTTGTTTTCGTTTTTGTTTTCGTTTTTGTTTTCGTTTTTGTTTTCGTTTTTGTTTTCGTTTTTGTTTTCGTTTTTGTTTTTGTTTTCGTTTTTGTTTTTGTTTTTGTCCTTGTTTCTGTCCTTGTCTTTGTCTTAATTGGTTTTTGTTTGTACGAGACTAAGTCCAGCGGCATAATGCTCTTCGATCGCACACGACCAAGTCCAGCGGCGTGTCGCTCCTAGGGCTGTTGCGAATACTTAAAAGTCCCTACGGTCAAAATCATTGGGTTGCGACTCACCTTTACGAGTTGCTCGCTCGCTGCGCTCGCTCGGAATGTTATAGCCTTACCTAAAACCAATCCACCTTGCGTTCGTTTTTCGAAAAGACCGCGATTTTCCGATAATTTACAGACGCGCGGGATCGGTTTTGAGGTTAGGCTAGTTTTATAAGAGCGAGCGAAGCGAGCGAGAAGCTACATCAATTCCCGCGCTATAGTTATATATCAAATGTTCTTTACTAACAATTCTCACCGATCGAAAGAAAGTTTCTGATTTGATAGAAGAATAACAGATATGTTTCGCTAGGTACGCGATTCGTGCTGATCGATGTATCTCGATGATGTTTTTGTTTTCGTTTTTGTTTTCGTTTTTGTTTTCGTTTTTGTTTTCGTTTTTCTTTTCGTGTTTGTTTTCGTTTTTGTTTTCGTTTTTGTTTTCGTTTTTGTTTTCGTTTTTGTTTTCGTTTTTGTTTTCGTTTTTGTTTTCTTTTTTGTTTTCGTTTTTGTTTTCGTTTTTGTTTTCGTTTTTGTTTTCGTTTTTGTTTTCGTGTTTGTTTTCGTTTTTGTTTTCGTTTTTGTTTTCGTTTTTGTTTTCTTTTTTGTTTTCGTTTTTGTTTTCGTTTTTGTTTTTTTTTTTGTTTTCGTTTTTGTTTTCGTTTTTGTTTTCGTTTTTGTTTTCGTTTTTGTTTTCGTTTTTGTTTTCGTTTTTGTTTTCGTTTTTGTTTTCGTTTTTGTTTTCGTTTTTGTTTTCGTTTTCGTTTTTGTTTTCGTTTTTGTTTTCGTTTTTGTTTTTGTTTTCGTTTTTGTTTTCGTTTTTGTTTTCGTTTTTGTTTTTGTTTTCGTTTTTGTTTTCGTTTTTGTTTTTGTTTTCCTTTTCGTTTTTGTTTGTGTTTGTGTTTTCGTTTTTGTTTTCGTTTTTGTTTTCGTTTTTGTTTTCGTTTTTGTTTTCGTTTTTGTTTTCGTTTTTGTTTTCGTTTTTGTTTTCGTTTTTGTTTTCGTGTTTGTTTTCGTTTTTGTTTTCGTTTTTGTTTTCGTTTTTGTTTTTGTTTTCTTTTTTGTTTTCGTTTTTGTTTTCGTTTTTGTTTTCTTTTTTGTTTTCGTTTTTGTTTTCGTTTTTGTTTTCGTTTTTGTTTTCGTTTTTGTTTTTGTTTTTGTTTTCGTTTTTGTTTTCGTTTTTGTTTTCGTTTTTGTTTTCGTTTTTGTTTTTGTTTTCGTTTTTGTTTTCGTTTTTGTTTTCGTTTTTGTTTTCGTTTTTGTTTTCGTTTTTGTTTTCGTTTTTGTTTTCGTTTTTGTTTTCGTTTTTGTTTTCGTTTTTGTTTTCGTTTTTGTTTTCGTTTTTGTTTTTGTTTTCCTTTTCGTTTTTGTTTGTGTTTTTGTTTTCGTTTTTGTTTTCGTTTTTGTTTTCGTGTTTGTTTTCGTTTTTGTTTTCGTTTTTGTTTTCTGTTTTGTTTTCGTTTTTGTTTGTGTTTTTGTTTTCGTTTTTGTTTTCGTTTTTGTTTTCGTGTTTGTTTTCGTTTTTGTTTTC
>NW_026869737.1:1212500-1225000 GCF_905332965.1 Bombus pascuorum | reverse complement strand
CGTTTTTGTTTTTGTTTTCGTTTTTGTTTTCGTTTTTGTTTTTGTTTTCCTTTTCGTTTTTGTTTGTGTTTTTGTTTTCGTTTTTGTTTTCGTTTTTGTTTTCGTTTTTGTTTTCGTTTTTGTTTTCGTTTTTGTTTTCGTTTTTGTTTTCGTTTTTGTTTTCGTGTTTGTTTTCGTTTTTGTTTTCGTTTTTGTTTTCGCTTTGTTTTTGTTTTCTTTTTTGTTTTCGTTTTTGTTTTCGTTTTTGTTTTCTTTTTTGTTTTCATTTTTGTTTTCGTTTTTGTTTTCGTTTTTGTTTTCGTTTTTGTTTTTGTTTTTGTTTTCGTTTTTGTTTTCGTTTTTGTTTTCGTTTTTGTTTTCGTTTTTGTTTTTGTTTTCGTTTTTGTTTTCGTTTTTGTTTTCGTTTTTGTTTTCGTTTTTGTTTTCGTTTTTGTTTTCGTTTTTGTTTTCGTTTTTGTTTTCGTTTTTGTTTTCGTTTTTGTTTTCGTTTTTGTTTTCGTTTTTGTTTTTGTTTTCCTTTTCGTTTTTGTTTGTGTTTTTGTTTTCGTTTTTGTTTTCGTTTTTGTTTTCGTGTTTGTTTTCGTTTTTGTTTTCGTTTTTGTTTTCTGTTTTGTTTTCGTTTTTGTTTGTGTTTTTGTTTTCGTTTTTGTTTTCGTTTTTGTTTTCGTGTTTGTTTTCGTTTTTGTTTTCGTTTTTGTTTTCTTTTTTGTTTTCGTTTTTGTTTTCGTTTTTGTTTTCGTTTTTGTTTTCGTTTTTGTTTTTGTTTTCTTTTTTGTTTTCGTTTTTGTTTTCGTTTTTGTTTTCTTTTTTGTTTTCGTTTTTGTTTTCGTTTTTGTTTTTGTTTTCCTTTTCGTTTTTGTTTGTGTTTTTGTTTTCGTTTTTGTTTTCGTTTTTGTTTTCGTTTTTGTTTTCGTTTTTGTTTTCGTTTTTGTTTTCGTTTTTGTTTTCGTTTTTGTTTTCGTGTTTGTTTTCGTTTTTGTTTTTGTTTTCTTTTTTGTTTTCGTTTTTGTTTTCGTTTTTGTTTTTGTTTTCCTTTTCGTTTTTGTTTTCGTTTTTGTTTTCGTTTTTGTTTTCGTTTTTGTTTTCGTTTTTGTTTTCGTTTTTGTTTTTGTTTTCGTTTTTGTTTTCGTTTTTGTTTTTGTTTTCCTTTTCGTTTTTGTTTGTGTTTTTGTTTTCGTTTTTGTTTTCGTTTTTGTTTTCGTTTTTGTTTTCGTTTTTGTTTTCGTTTTTGTTTTCGTTTTTGTTTTCGTTTTTGTTTTCGTTTTTGTTTTCGTGTTTGTTTTCGTTTTTGTTTTCGTTTTTGTTTTTGTTTTCGTTTTTGTTTTCGTTTTTGTTTTCGTTTTTGTTTTCGTTTTTGTTTTCGTTTTTGTTTTCGTGTTTGTTTTCGTTTTTGTTTTTGTTTTCGTTTTTGTTTTTGTTTTCGTTTTTGTTTTCTTTTTTGTTTTCGTTTTTGTTTTCGTTTTTGTTTTCTTTTTTGTTTTCGTTTTTGTTTTCGTTTTTGTTTTCGTTTTTGTTTTCGTTTTTGTTTTCGTTTTTGTTTTCGTTTTTGTTTTCGTTTTTGTTTTCGTTTTTGTTTTCGTTTTTGTTTTCGTTTTCGTTTTTGTTTTCGTTTTTGTTTTCGTTTTTGTTTTCGTTTTTGTTTTCGTTTTTGTTTTCGTTTTTGTTTTCGTTTTTGTTTTCGTTTTTGTTTTCGTTTTTGTTTTCGTTTTTGTTTTTGTTTTCGTTTTTGTTTTCGTTTTTGTTTTCGTTTTTGTTTTCGTTTTTGTTTTTGTTTTCCTTTTCGTTTTTGTTTGTGTTTTTGTTTTCGTTTTTGTTTTCGTTTTTGTTTTCGTTTTTGTTTTCGTTTTTCTTTTCGTGTTTGTTTTCGTTTTTGTTTTCGTTTTTGTTTTCGTTTTTGTTTTCGTTTTTGTTTTTGTTTTCCTTTTCGTTTTTGTTTGTGTTTTTGTTTTCGTTTTTGTTTTCGTTTTTGTTTTCGTTTTTGTTTTCGTTTTTGTTTTCGTTTTTGTTTTCGTTTTTGTTTTCGTTTTTGTTTTCGTTTTTGTTTTCGTGTTTGTTTTCGTTTTTGTTTTTGTTTTCTTTTTTGTTTTCGTTTTTGTTTTCGTTTTTGTTTTTGTTTTCCTTTTCGTTTTTGTTTTCGTTTTTGTTTTCGTTTTTGTTTTTGTTTTCGTTTTTGTTTTCGTTTTTGTTTTCGTTTTTGTTTTCCTTTTCGTTTTTCTTTGTGTTTTTGTTTTCGTTTTTGTTTTCGTTTTTGTTTTCGTTTTTGTTTTCGTTTTTGTTTTCGTTTTTGTTTTCGTTTTTGTTTTCGTTTTTGTTTTCGTTTTTGTTTTCGTTTTTGTTTTCGTTTTTGTTTTCGTGTTTGTTTTCGTTTTTGTTTTCGTTTTTGTTTTTGTTTTCGTTATTGTTTTCGTTTTTGTTTTCGTTTTCCTTTTCGTTTTTGTTTTCGTTTTTGTTTTCGTTTTTGTTTTCGTTTTTGTTTTTGTTTTCGTTTTTGTTTTTGTTTTTGTTTTCCTTTTCGTTTTTGTTTTCGTTTTTGTTTTCGTTTTTGTTTTCGTTTTTGTTTTCGTTTTTGTTTTCGTTTTTGTTTTCGTTTTTGTTTTCGTTTTTGTTTTCGTTTTTGTTTTTGTTTTCGTTTTTGTTTTCGTTTTTGTTTTTGTTTTCCTTTTCGTTTTTGTTTGTGTTTTTGTTTTCGTTTTTGTTTTCGTTTTTGTTTTCGTTTTTGTTTTCGTTTTTGTTTTCGTTTTTGTTTTCGTTTTTGTTTTCGTTTTTGTTTTCGTGTTTGTTTTCGTTTTTGTTTTCGTTTTTGTTTTCGTTTTTGTTTTCGTTTTTGTTTTCGTTTTTGTTTTCGTTTTTGTTTTCGTTTTTGTTTTCGTTTTCGTTTTTGTTTTCGTTTTTGTTTTCGTTTTTGTTTTCGTTTTTGTTTTCGTTTTTGTTTTCGTTTTTGTTTTTGTTTTCGTTTTTGTTTTCGTTTTTGTTTTTGTTTTCCTTTTCGTTTTTGTTTGTGTTTTTGTTTTCGTTTTTGTTTTCGTTTTTGTTTTCGTGTTTGTTTTCGTTTTTGTTTTCGTTTTTGTTTTTGTTTTCGTTATTGTTTTCGTTTTTGTTTTCGTTTTCCTTTTCGTTTTTGTTTTCGTTTTTGTTTTCGTTTTTGTTTTCGTTTTTGTTTTCGTTTTTGTTTTCGTTTTTGTTTTCGTTTTTGTTTTCGTGTTTGTTTTCGTGTTTGTTTTCGTTTTTGTTTTCGTTTTTGTTTTCGTTTTTGTTTTCGTTTTTGTTTTCGTTTTTGTTTTCGTTTTTGTTTTCGTTTTTGTTTTCGTTTTTGTTTTCGTTTTTGTTTTTGTTTTTGTTTTCGTTTTTGATTTCGTTTTTGTTTTCGTTTTTCATTTCGTTTTTGTTTGTGTTTTTGTTTTCGTTTTTGTTTTCGTTTTTGTTTTCGTTTTTGTTTTCGTTTTTGTTTTCGTGTTTGTTTTCATTTTTGTTTTCGTTTTTGTTTTCGTTTTTGTTTTTGTTTTTGTTTTCGTTTTTGTTTTTGTTTTTGTTTTCCTTTTCGTTTTTGTTTGTGTTTTTGTTTTCGTTTTTGTTTTCGTTTTTGTTTTCGTTTTTGTTTTCGTTTTTGTTTTCGTTTTTGTTTTTGTCCTTGTTTCTGTCCTTGTCTTTGTCCTTGTCTTTGTCTTAATTGGTTTTTGTTTGTACGAGACTAAGTCCAGCGGCATAATGCTCTTCGTTCGCACACGACCAAGTCCAGCGGCGTGTCGCTCCTAGGGCTGTTGCGAATACTTAAAAGTCCCTACGGTCAAAATCATTGGGTTGCGACTCACCTTTACGAGTTGCTCGCTCGCTGCGCTCGCTCGGAATGTTATAGCCTTACCTAAAACCAATCCACCTTGCGTTCGTTTTTCGAAAAGACCGCGATTTTCCGATAATTTACAGACGCGCGGGATCGGTTTTGAGGTTAGGCTAGTTTTATAAGAGCGAGCGAAGCGAGCGAGAAGCTACATCAATTCCCGCGCTATAGTTATATATCAAATGTTCTTTACTAACAATTCTCACCGATCGAAAGAAAGTTTCTGATTTGATAGAAGAATAACAGATATGTTTCGCTAGGTACGCGATTCGTGCTGATCGATGTATCTCGATGATGTTGTTGTTTTCGTTTTTGTTTTCGTTTTTGTTTTCGTTTTTGTTTTCGTTTTTCTTTTCGTGTTTGTTTTCGTTTTTGTTTTCGTTTTTGTTTTCTTTTTTGTTTTCGTTTTTGTTTTCGTTTTTGTTTTCTTTTTTGTTTTCGTTTTTGTTTTCGTTTTTGTTTTCGTTTTTGTTTTCGTTTTTGTTTTCGTTTTTGTTTTCGTTTTTGTTTTCGTTTTTGTTTTCGTTTTTGTTTTCGTTTTTGTTTTTGTTTTCGTTTTTGTTTTCGTTTTTGTTTTCGTTTTTGTTTTCGTTTTTGTTTTCGTTTTTGTTTTCGTTTTTGTTTTTGTTTTCCTTTTCGTTTTTGTTTGTGTTTTTGTTTTCGTTTTTGTTTTCGTTTTTGTTTTCGTTTTTGTTTTCGTTTTTGTTTTCGTTTTTGTTTTCGTTTTTGTTTTCGTGTTTGTTTTCGTTTTTGTTTTCGTTTTTGTTTTCGTTTTTGTTTTTGTTTTCGTTTTTGTTTTCGTTTTTGTTTTTGTTTTCCTTTTCGTTTTTGTTTGTGTTTTTGTTTTTGTCCTTGTTTCTGTCCTTGTCTTTGTCTTAATTGGTTTTTGTTTGTACGAGACTAAGTCCAGCGGCATAATGCTCTTCGATCGCACACGACCAAGTCCAGCGGCGTGTCGCTCCTAGGGCTGTTGCGAATACTTAAAAGTCCCTACGGTCAAAATCATTGGGTTGCGACTCACCTTTACGAGTTGCTCGCTCGCTGCGCTCGCTCGGAATGTTATAGCCTTACCTAAAACCAATCCACCTTGCGTTCGTTTTTCGAAAAGACCGCGATTTTCCGATAATTTACAGACGCGCGGGATCGGTTTTGAGGTTAGGCTAGTTTTATAAGAGCGAGCGAAGCGAGCGAGAAGCTACATCAATTCCCGCGCTATAGTTATATATCAAATGTTCTTTACTAACAATTCTCACCGATCGAAAGAAAGTTTCTGATTTAATAGAAGAATAACAGATATGTTTCGCTAGGTACGCGATTCGTGCTGATCGATGTATCTCGATGATGTTGTTGTTTTCGTTTTTGTTTTCGTTTTTGTTTTCGTTTTTGTTTTCGTTTTTGATTTCGTTTTTGTTTTCGTTTTTGTTTTCGTTTTTGTTTTCGTTTTTGTTTTCGTTTTTGTTTTCGTTTTTGTTTTCGTTTTTGTTTTCGTGTTTGTTTTCGTTTTTGTTTTCGTTTTCGTTTTTGTTTTTGTTTTTGTTTTTGATATTGTTTTTGTTTTTGTCCTTGTTTCTGTCCTTGTCTTTGTCTTAATTGGTTTTTGTTTGTACGAGACTAAGTCCAGCGGCATAATGCTCTTCGATCGCACACGACCAAGTCCAGCGGCGTGTCGCTCCTAGGGCTGTTGCGAATACTTAAAAGTCCCTACGGTCAAAATCATTGGGTTGCGACTCAACTTTACGAGTTGCTCGCTCGCTGCGCTCGCTCGGAATGTTATAGCCTTACCTAAAACCAATCCACCTTGCGTTCGTTTTTCGAAAAGACCGCGATTTTCCGATAATTTACAGACGCGCGGGATCGGTTTTGAGGTTAGGCTAGTTTTATAAGAGCGAGCGAAGCGATCGAGAAGCTACATCAATTCCCGCGCTATAGTTATATATCAAATGTTCTTTACTAACAATTCTCACCGATCGAAAGAAAGTTTCTGATTTGATAGAAGAATAACAGATATGTTTCGCTAGGTACGCGATTCGTGCTGATCGATGTATCTCGATGATGTTGTTTTTGTTTTCGTTTTTGTTTTCGTTTTCGTTTTCGTTTTTGTTTTCTTTTTTGTTTTCGTTTTTGTTTTCGTTTTTGTTTTCTTTTTTGTTTTCGTTTTTGTTTTCGTTTTTGTTTTCGTTTTTGTTTTCGTTTTTGTTTTCGTTTTTGTTTTCGTTTTTGTTTTCGTTTTTGTTTTCGTTTTTGTTTTCGTGTTTGTTTTCGTTTTTGTTTTCGTTTTCGTTTTTTGTTTTCGTTTTTGTTTTCGTTTTTGTTTTTGTTTTCCTTTTCGTTTTTGTTTGTGTTTTTGTTTTTGTTTTCGTTTTTGTTTTCGTTTTTGTTTTTGTTTTTGTTTTCGTTTTTGTCTTCGTTTTTGTTTTCGTTTTTGTTTTCGTTTTTGTTTTCGTTTTTGTTTTTGTTTTCGTTTTTGTTTTCGTTTTTGTTTTTGTTTTCCTTTTCGTTTTTGTTTTCGTTTTTGTTTTCGTTTTTGTTTTCGTTTTTGTTTTCGTTTTTGTTTTCGTTTTCGTTTTTGTTTTCGTTTTTGTTTTCGTTTTTGTTTTCGTTTTTGTTTTCGTTTTTGTTTTCGTTTTTGTTTTCGTTTTTGTTTTCGTTTTTGTTTTCGTTTTTGTTTTCGTTTTTGTTTTCGTTTTTGTTTTCGTTTTTGTTTTCGTTTTTGTTTTCGTTTTTGTTTTCGTTTTTGTTTTTGTTTTTGTTTTTGTTTTTGTTTTCGTTTTTGTTTTTGTTTTCGTTTTTGTTTTCGTTTTTGTTTTCGTTTCTGTTTTTGTTTTCGTTTTTGTTTTCGTTTTTGTTTTTGTTTTCCTTTTCGTTTTTGTTTGTGTTTTTGTTTTTGTCCTCGTTTCTGTCCTTGTCTTTGTCTTAATTGGTTTTTGTTTGTACGAGACTATGTCCAGCGGCATAATGCTCTTCGATCGCACACCACCAAGTCCAGCGGCGTGTCGCTCCTAGGGCTGTTGCGAATACTTAAAAGTCCCTACGGTCAAAATCATTGGGTTGCGACTCACCTTTACGAGTTGCTCGCTCGCTGCGCTCGCTCGGAATGTTATAGCCTTACCTAAAACCAATCCACCTTGCGTTCGTTTTTCGAAAAGACCGCGATTTTCCGATAATTTACAGACGCGCGGGATCGGTTTTGAGGTTAGGCTAGTTTTATAAGAGCGAGCGAAGCGAGCGAGAAGCTACATCAATTCCCGCGCTATAGTTATATTTCAAATGTTCTTTACTAACAATTCTCACCGATCGAAAGAAAGTTTCTGATTTGATAGAAGAATAACAGATATGTTTCGCTAGGTACGCGATTCGTGCTGATCGATGTATCTCGATGATGTTGTTGTTTTCGTTTTTGTTTTCGTTTTTGTTTTCGTTTTTGTTTTCGTTTTTGATTTCGTTTTTGTTTTCGTTTTTGTTTTCGTTTTTGTTTTCGTTTTTGTTTTCGTTTTTGTTTTCGTTTTTGTTTTCGTTTTTGTTTTCGTGTTTGTTTTCGTTTTTGTTTTCGTTTTTGTTTTTGTTTTCCTTTTCGTTTTTGTTTGTGTTTTTGTTTTTGTCCTTGTTTCTGTCCTTGTCTTTGTCTTAATTGGTTTTTGTTTGTACGAGACTAAGTCCAGCGGCATAATGCTCTTCGATCGCACACGACCAAGTCCAGCGGCGTGTCGCTCCTAGGGCTGTTGCGAATACTTAAAAGTCCCTACGGTCAAAATCATTGGGTTGCGACTCACCTTTACGAGTTGCTCGCTCGCTGCGCTCGCTCGGAATGTTATAGCCTTACCTAAAACCAATCCACCTTGCGTTCGTTTTTCGAAAAGACCGCGATTTTCCGATAATTTACAGACGCGCGGGATCGGTTTTGAGGTTAGGCTAGTTTTATAAGAGCGAGCGAAGCGAGCGAGAAGCTACATCAATTCCCGCGCTATAGTTATATATCAAATGTTCTTTACTAACAATTCTCACCGATCGAAAGAAAGTTTCTGATTTGATAGAAGAATAACAGATATGTTTCGCTAGGTACGCGATTCGTGCTGATCGATGTATCTCGATGATGTTTTTGTTTTCGTTTTTGTTTTCGTTTTTGTTTTCGTTTTTGTTTTCGTTTTTCTTTTCGTGTTTGTTTTCGTTTTTGTTTTCGTTTTTGTTTTCTTTTTTGTTTTCGTTTTTGTTTTCGTTTTTGTTTTCTTTTTTGTTTTCGTTTTTGTTTTCGTTTTTGTTTTCGTTTTTGTTTTCGTTTTTGTTTTCGTTTTTGTTTTCGTTTTTGTTTTCGTTTTTGTTTTCGTTTTTGTTTTCGTTTTTGTTTTTGTTTTCGTTTTTGTTTTCGTTTTTGTTTTCGTTTTTGTTTTCGTTTTTGTTTTCGTTTTTGTTTTCGTTTTCGTTTTGGTTTTCGTTTTTGTTTTCGTTTTTGTTTTCGTTTTCCTTTTCGTTTTTGTTTGTGTTTTTGTTTTCGTTTTTGTTTTCGTTTTTGTTTTCGTTTTTGTTTTCGTTTTTGTTTTCGTTTTTGTTTTCGTTTTTTTTTCGTGTTTGTTTTCGTTTTTGTTTTCGTTTTTGTTTTCGTTTTTGTTTTTGTTTTCGTTTTTGTTTTCGTTTTTGTTTTTGTTTTCCTTTTCGTTTTTGTTTGTGTTTTTGTTTTTGTCCTTGTTTCTGTCCTTGTCTTTGTCTTAATTGGTTTTTGTTTGTACGAGACTAAGTCCAGCGGCATAATGCTCTTCGATCGCACACGACCAAGTCCAGCGGCGTGTCGCTCCTAGGGCTGTTGCGAATACTTAAAAGTCCCTACGGTCAAAATCATTGGGTTGCGACTCACCTTTACGAGTTGCTCGCTCGCTGCGCTCGCTCGGAATGTTATAGCCTTACCTAAAACCAATCCACCTTGCGTTCGTTTTTCGAAAAGACCGCGATTTTCCGATAATTTACAGACGCGCGGGATCGGTTTTGAGGTTAGGCTAGTTTTATAAGAGCGAGCGAAGCGAGCGAGAAGCTACATCAATTCCCGCGCTATAGTTATATATCAAATGTTCTTTACTAACAATTCTCACC
This sequence comes from Bombus pascuorum, assembly GCF_905332965.1. Lineage (NCBI taxonomy): Eukaryota > Metazoa > Arthropoda > Insecta > Hymenoptera > Apidae > Bombus > Bombus pascuorum. Next base: position 1,216,086 of record NW_026869737.1, on the reverse strand, counting down.
GATCGAAAGAAAGTTTCTGATTTGATAGAAGAATAACAGATATGTTTCGCTAGGTACGCGATTCGTGCTGATCGATGTATCTCGATGATGTTTTTGTTTTCGTTTTTGTTTTCGTTTTTGTTTTCGTTTTTGTTTTCGTTTTTGTTTTCGTTTTTGTTTTCGTTTTTGTTTTCGTTTTTGTTTTTGTTTTCGTTTTTGTTTTCGTTTTTGTTTTCGTTTTTGTTTTCGTTTTTGTTTTCGTTTTTGTTTTTGTTTTCGTTTTTGTTTTCGTTTTTGTTTTTGTTTTCCTTTTCGTTTTTGTTTGTGTTTTTGTTTTCGTTTTTGTTTTCGTTTTTGTTTTCGTTTTTGTTTTCGTTTTTGTTTTCGTTTTTGTTTTCGTTTTTGTTTTCGTTTTTGTTTTCGTTTTTGTTTTCGTTTTTGTTTTCGTTTTTGTTTTCGTTTTTGTTTTCGTTTTTGTTTTCGTGTTTGTTTTCGTTTTTGTTTTCGTTTTTGTTTTCGTTTTTGTTTTCGTTTTTGTTTTCGTTTTTGTTTTCGTTTTTGTTTTCGTGTTTGTTTTCGTTTTTGCTTTCGTTTTTGTTTTCGTTTTTGTTTTCGTTTTTGTTTTCGTTTTTGTTTTCGTTTTTGTTTTCGTTTTTGTTTTTGTTTTCGTTTTTGTTTTCGTTTTTGTTTTCGTTTTTGTTTTCGTTTTTGTTTTCGTTTTCGTTTTTGTTTTCGTTTTTGTTTTCGTTTTTGTTTTCGTTTTTGTTTTCGTTTTTGTTTTTGTTTTCGTTTTTGTTTTCGTTTTTGTTTTCGTTTTTGTTTTCGTTTCTGTTTTTGTTTTCGTTTTTGTTTTCGTTTTTGTTTTTGTTTTCCTTTTCGTTTTTGTTTGTGTTTTTGTTTTTGTCCTTGTTTCTGTCCTTGTCTTTGTCTTAATTGGTTTTTGTTTGTACGAGACTATGTCCAGCGGCATAATGCTCTTCGATCGCACACCACCAAGTCCAGCGGCGTGTCGCTCCTAGGGCTGTTGCGAATACTTAAAAGTCCCTACGGTCAAAATCATTGGGTTGCGACTCACCTTTACGAGTTGCTCGCTCGCTGCGCTCGCTCGGAATGTTATAGCCTTACCTAAAACCAATCCACCTTGCGTTCGTTTTTCGAAAAGACCGCGATTTTCCGATAATTTACAGACGCGCGGGATCGGTTTTGAGGTTAGGCTAGTTTTATAAGAGCGAGCGAAGCGAGCGAGAAGCTACATCAATTCCCGCGCTATAGTTATATATCAAATGTTCTTTACTAACAATTCTCACCGATCGAAAGAAAGTTTCTGATTTGATAGAAGAATAACAGATATGTTTCGCTAGGTACGCGATTCGTGCTGATCGATGTATCTCGATGATGTTGTTGTTTTCGTTTTTGTTTTCGTTTTTGTTTTCGTTTTTGTTTTCGTTTTTGATTTCGTTTTTGTTTTCGTTTTTGTTTTCGTTTTTGTTTTCGTTTTTGTTTTCGTTTTTGTTTTCGTTTTTGTTTTCGTTTTTGTTTTCGTGTTTGTTTTCGTTTTTGTTTTCGTTTTTGTTTTTGTTTTCCTTTTCGTTTTTGTTTGTGTTTTTGTTTTTGTCCTTGTTTCTGTCCTTGTCTTTGTCTTAATTGGTTTTTGTTTGTACGAGACTAAGTCCAGCGGCATAATGCTCTTCGATCGCACACGACCAAGTCCAGCGGCGTGTCGCTCCTAGGGCTGTTGCGAATACTTAAAAGTCCCTACGGTCAAAATCATTGGGTTGCGACTCACCTTTACGAGTTGCTCGCTCGCTGCGCTCGCTCGGAATGTTATAGCCTTACCTAAAACCAATCCACCTTGCGTTCGTTTTTCGAAAAGACCGCGATTTTCCGATAATTTACAGACGCGCGGGATCGGTTTTGAGGTTAGGCTAGTTTTATAAGAGCGAGCGAAGCGAGCGAGAAGCTACATCAATTCCCGCGCTATAGTTATATATCAAATGTTCTTTACTAACAATTCTCACCGATCGAAAGAAAGTTTCTGATTTGATAGAAGAATAACAGATATGTTTCGCTAGGTACGCGATTCGTGCTGATCGATGTATCTCGATGATGTTTTTGTTTTCGTTTTTGTTTTCGTTTTTGTTTTCGTTTTTGTTTTCGTTTTTCTTTTCGTGTTTGTTTTCGTTTTTGTTTTCGTTTTTGTTTTCTTTTTTGTTTTCGTTTTTGTTTTCGTTTTTGTTTTCTTTTTTGTTTTCGTTTTTGTTTTCGTTTTTGTTTTCGTTTTTGTTTTCGTTTTTGTTTTCGTTTTTGTTTTCGTTTTTGTTTTCGTTTTTGTTTTCGTTTTTGTTTTCGTTTTTGTTTTTGTTTTCGTTTTTGTTTTCGTTTTTGTTTTCGTTTTTGTTTTCGTTTTTGTTTTCGTTTTTGTTTTCGTTTTTGTTTTTGTTTTCGTTTTTGTTTTCGTTTTTGTTTTCGTTTTCCTTTTCGTTTTTGTTTGTGTTTTTGTTTTCGTTTTTGTTTTCGTTTTTGTTTTCGTTTTTGTTTTCGTTTTTGTTTTCGTTTTTGTTTTCGTTTTTTTTTCGTGTTTGTTTTCGTTTTTGTTTTCGTTTTTGTTTTCGTTTTTGTTTTTGTTTTCGTTTTTGTTTTCGTTTTTGTTTTTGTTTTTCTTTTCGTTTTTGTTTGTGTTTTTGTTTTTGTCCTTGTTTCTGTCCTTGTCTTTGTCTTAATTGGTTTTTGTTTGTACGAGACTAAGTCCAGCGGCATAATGCTCTTCGATCGCACACGACCAAGTCCAGCGGCGTGTCGCTCCTAGGGCTGTTGCGAATACTTAAAAGTCCCTACGGTCAAAATCATTGGGTTGCGACTCACCTTTACGAGTTGCTCGCTCGCTGCGCTCGCTCGGAATGTTATAGCCTTACCTAAAACCAATCCACCTTGCGTTCGTTTTTCGAAAAGACCGCGATTTTCCGATAATTTACAGACGCGCGGGATCGGTTTTGAGGTTAGGCTAGTTTTATAAGAGCGAGCGAAGCGAGCGAGAAGCTACATCAATTCCCGCGCTATAGTTATATATCAAATGTTCTTTACTAACAATTCTCACCGATCGAAAGAAAGTTTCTGATTTGATAGAAGAATAACAGATATGTTTAGCTAGGTACGCGATTCGTGCTGATCGATGTATCTCGATGATGTTGTTGTTTTCGTTTTTGTTTTCGTTTTTGTTTTCGTTTTTGTTTTCGTTTTTGTTTTCGTTTTTGTTTTCGTTTTTGTTTTCGTTTTTTTTTCGTGTTTGTTTTCGTTTTTGTTTTCGTTTTTGTTTTCGTTTTTGTTTTTGTTTTCGTTTTTTGTTTTCGTTTTTGTTTTTGTTTTCCTTTTCGTTTTTGTTTGTGTTTTTGTTTTTGTCCTTGTTTCTGTCCTTGTCTTTGTCTTAATTGGTTTTTGTTTGTACGAGACTAAGTCCAGCGGCATAATGCTCTTCGATCGCACACGACCAAGTCCAGCGGCGTGTCGCTCCTAGGGCTGTTGCGAATACTTAAAAGTCCCTACGGTCAAAATCATTGGGTTGCGACTCACCTTTACGAGTTGCTCGCTCGCTGCGCTCGCTCGGAATGTT
>NW_026869737.1:1187500-1205000 GCF_905332965.1 Bombus pascuorum | reverse complement strand
TTTGAGGTTAGGCTAGTTTTATAAGAGCGAGCGAAGCGAGCGAGAAGCTACATCAATTCCCGCGCTATAGTTATATATCAAATGTTCTTTACTAACAATTCTCACCGATCGAAAGAAAGTTTCTGATTTGATAGAAGAATAACAGATATGTTTCGCTAGGTACGCGATTCGTGCTGATCGATGTATCTCGATGATGTTTTTGTTTTCGTTTTTGTTTTCGTTTTTGTTTTCGTTTTTGTTTTCGTTTTTGTTTTCGTTTTTGTTTTCGTTTTTGTTTTCGTTTTTGTTTTCGTTTTTGTTTTCGTTTTTGTTTTTGTTTTCGTTTTTGTTTTCGTTTTTGTTTTCGTTTTTGTTTTCGTTTTTGTTTTCGTTTTTGTTTTTGTTTTCGTTTTTGTTTTCGTTTTTGTTTTTGTTTTCCTTTTCGTTTTTGTTTGTGTTTTTGTTTTCGTTTTTGTTTTCGTTTTTGTTTTCGTTTTTGTTTTCGTTTTTGTTTTCGTTTTTGTTTTCGTGTTTGTTTTCGTTTTTGTTTTCGTTTTTGTTTTCGTTTTTGTTTTTGTTTTCGTTTTTGTTTTCGTTTTTGTTTTTGTTTTCCTTTTCGTTTTTGTTTGTGTTTTTGTTTTTGTCCTTGTTTCTGTCCTTGTCTTTGTCTTAATTGGTTTTTGTTTGTACGAGACTAAGTCCAGCGGCATAATGCTCTTCGATCGCACACGACCAAGTCCAGCGGCGTGTCGCTCCTAGGGCTGTTGCGAATACTTAAAAGTCCCTACGGTCAAAATCATTGGGTTGCGACTCACCTTTACGAGTTGCTCGCTCGCTGCGCTCGCTCGGAATGTTATAGCCTTACCTAAAACCAATCCACCTTGCGTTCGTTTTTCGAAAAGACCGCGATTTTCCGATAATTTACAGACGCGCGGGATCGGTTTTGAGGTTAGGCTAGTTTTATAAGAGCGAGCGAAGCGAGCGAGAAGCTACATCAATTCCCGCGCTATAGTTATATATCAAATGTTCTTTACTAACAATTCTCACCGATCGAAAGAAAGTTTCTGATTTGATAGAAGAATAACAGATATGTTTCGCTAGGTACGCGATTCGTGCTGATCGATGTATCTCGATGATGTTTTTGTTTTCGTTTTTGTTTTCGTTTTTGTTTTCGTTTTCGTTTTCGTTTTTGATTTCGTTTTTGTTTTCGTTTTTGTTTTCGTTTTTGTTTTCGTTTTTGTTTTCGTTTTTGTTTTCGTTTTTGTTTTCGTTTTTGTTTTCGTTTTTGATTTCGTTTTTGTTTTCGTTTTTGTTTTCGTTTTTGTTTTCGTTTTTGTTTTCGTTTTTGTTTTCGTTTTTGTTTTCGTTTTTGTTTTCGTTTTTGTTTTCGTTTTTGTTTTCGTTTTTGTTTTCGTTTTTGTTTTCGTTTTTGTTTTCGTTTTTGTTTTCGTGTTTGTTTTCGTTTTTGTTTTCGTTTTCGTTTTTGTTTTCGTTTTCGTTTTTGTTTTCGTTTTTGTTTTCGTTTTTGTTTTCGTTTTTGTTTTCGTTTTTGTTTTCGTTTTTGTTTTCGTGTTTGTTTTCGTTTTTGTTTTCGTTTTCGTTTTTGTTTTTGTTTTTGTTTTTGATTTTGTTTTTGTTTTCGTTTTTGTTTTCGTTTCTGTTTTTGTTTTCGTTTTTGTTTTCGTTTTTGTTTTTGTTTTCCTTTTCGTTTTTGTTTGTGTTTTTGTTTTTGTCCTTGTTTCTGTCCTTGTCTTTGTCTTAATTGGTTTTTGTTTGTACGAGACTATGTCCAGCGGCATAATGCTCTTCGATCGCACACCACCAAGTCCAGCGGCGTGTCGCTCCTAGGGCTGTTGCGAATACTTAAAAGTCCCTACGGTCAAAATCATTGGGTTGCGACTCACCTTTACGAGTTGCTCGCTCGCTGCGCTCGCTCGGAATGTTATAGCCTTACCTAAAACCAATCCACCTTGCGTTCGTTTTTCGAAAAGACCGCGATTTTCCGATAATTTACAGACGCGCGGGATCGGTTTTGAGGTTAGGCTAGTTTTATAAGAGCGAGCGAAGCGAGCGAGAAGCTACATCAATTCCCGCGCTATAGTTATATATCAAATGTTCTTTACTAACAATTCTCACCGATCGAAAGAAAGTTTCTGATTTGATAGAAGAATAACAGATATGTTTCGCTAGGTACGCGATTCGTGCTGATCGATGTATCTCGATGATGTTGTTGTTTTCGTTTTTGTTTTCGTTTTTGTTTTCGTTTTTGTTTTCGTTTTTGATTTCGTTTTTGTTTTCGTTTTTGTTTTCGTTTTTGTTTTCGTTTTTGTTTTCGTTTTTGTTTTCGTTTTTGTTTTCGTTTTTGTTTTCGTGTTTGTTTTCGTTTTTGTTTTCGTTTTTGTTTTTGTTTTCCTTTTCGTTTTTGTTTGTGTTTTTGTTTTTGTCCTTGTTTCTGTCCTTGTCTTTGTCTTAATTGGTTTTTGTTTGTACGAGACTATGTCCAGCGGCATAATGCTCTTCGATCGCACACCACCAAGTCCAGCGGCGTGTCGCTCCTAGGGCTGTTGCGAATACTTAAAAGTCCCTACGGTCAAAATCATTGGGTTGCGACTCACCTTTACGAGTTGCTCGCTCGCTGCGCTCGCTCGGAATGTTATAGCCTTACCTAAAACCAATCCACCTTGCGTTCGTTTTTCGAAAAGACCGCGATTTTCCGATAATTTACAGACGCGCGGGATCGGTTTTGAGGTTAGGCTAGTTTTATAAGAGCGAGCGAAGCGAGCGAGAAGCTACATCAATTCCCGCGCTATAGTTATATATCAAATGTTCTTTACTAACAATTCTCACCGATCGAAAGAAAGTTTCTGATTTGATAGAAGAATAACAGATATGTTTCGCTAGGTACGCGATTCGTGCTGATCGATGTATCTCGATGATGTTGTTGTTTTCGTTTTTGTTTTCGTTTTTGTTTTCGTTTTTGTTTTCGTTTTTGATTTCGTTTTTGTTTTCGTTTTTGTTTTCGTTTTTGTTTTCGTTTTTGTTTTCGTTTTTGTTTTCGTTTTTGTTTTCGTTTTTGTTTTCGTGTTTGTTTTCGTTTTTGTTTTCGTTTTTGTTTTTGTTTTCCTTTTCGTTTTTGTTTGTGTTTTTGTTTTTGTCCTTGTTTCTGTCCTTGTCTTTGTCTTAATTGGTTTTTGTTTGTACGAGACTAAGTCCAGCGGCATAATGCTCTTCGATCGCACACGACCAAGTCCAGCGGCGTGTCGCTCCTAGGGCTGTTGCGAATACTTAAAAGTCCCTACGGTCAAAATCATTGGGTTGCGACTCACCTTTACGAGTTGCTCGCTCGCTGCGCTCGCTCGGAATGTTATAGCCTTACCTAAAACCAATCCACCTTGCGTTCGTTTTTCGAAAAGACCGCGATTTTCCGATAATTTACAGACGCGCGGGATCGGTTTTGAGGTTAGGCTAGTTTTATAAGAGCGAGCGAAGCGAGCGAGAAGCTACATCAATTCCCGCGCTATAGTTATATATCAAATGTTCTTTACTAACAATTCTCACCGATCGAAAGAAAGTTTCTGATTTGATAGAAGAATAACAGATATGTTTCGCTAGGTACGCGATTCGTGCTGATCGATGTATCTCGATGATGTTTTTGTTTTCGTTTTTGTTTTCGTTTTTGTTTTCGTTTTTGTTTTCGTTATTCTTTTCGTGTTTGTTTTCGTTTTTGTTTTCGTTTTTGTTTTCTTTTTTGTTTTCGTTTTTGTTTTCGTTTTTGTTTTCTTTTTTGTTTTCGTTTTTGTTTTCGTTTTTGTTTTCGTTTTTGTTTTCGTTTTTGTTTTCGTTTTTGTTTTCGTTTTTGTTTTCGTTTTTGTTTTCGTTTTTGTTTTCGTTTTTGTTTTTGTTTTCGTTTTTGTTTTCGTTTTTGTTTTCGTTTTTGTTTTCGTTTTTGTTTTCGTTTTTGTTTTCGTTTTTGTTTTTGTTTTCGTTTTTGTTTTCGTTTTTGTTTTTGTTTTCCTTTTCGTTTTTGTTTGTGTTTTTGTTTTCGTTTTTGTTTTCGTTTTTGTTTTCGTTTTTGTTTTCGTTTTTGTTTTCGTTTTTGTTTTCGTTTTTGTTTTCGTGTTTGTTTTCGTTTTTGTTTTCGTTTTTGTTTTCGTTTTTGTTTTTGTTTTCGTTTTTGTTTTCGTTTTTGTTTTTGTTTTCCTTTTCGTTTTTGTTTGTGTTTTTGTTTTTGTCCTTGTTTCTGTCCTTGTCTTTGTCTTAATTGGTTTTTGTTTGTACGAGACTAAGTCCAGCGGCATAATGCTCTTCGATCGCACACGACCAAGTCCAGCGGCGTGTCGCTCCTAGGGCTGTTGCGAATACTTAAAAGTCCCTACGGTCAAAATCATTGGGTTGCGACTCACCTTTACGAGTTGCTCGCTCGCTGCGCTCGCTCGGAATGTTATAGCCTTACCTAAAACCAATCCACCTTGCGTTCGTTTTTCGAAAAGACCGCGATTTTCCGATAATTTACAGACGCGCGGGATCGGTTTTGAGGTTAGGCTAGTTTTATAAGAGCGAGCGAAGCGAGCGAGAAGCTACATCAATTCCCGCGCTATAGTTATATATCAAATGTTCTTTACTAACAATTCTCACCGATCGAAAGAAAGTTTCTGATTTGATAGAAGAATAACAGATATGTTTCGCTAGGTACGCGATTCGTGCTGATCGATGTATCTCGATGATGTTTTTGTTTTCGTTTTTGTTTTCGTTTTTGTTTTCGTTTTTGTTTTCGTTTTTGTTTTCGTTTTTGTTTTCGTTTTTGTTTTCGTTTTTGTTTTTGTTTTCGTTTTTGTTTTCGTTTTTGTTTTCGTTTTTGTTTTCGTTTTTGTTTTCGTTTTTGTTTTTGTTTTCGTTTTTGTTTTCGTTTTTGTTTTTGTTTTCCTTTTCGTTTTTGTTTGTGTTTTTGTTTTCGTTTTTGTTTTCGTTTTTGTTTTCGTTTTTGTTTTCGTTTTTGTTTTCGTTTTTGTTTTCGTTTTTGTTTTCGTTTTTGTTTTCGTTTTTGTTTTCGTTTTTGTTTTCGTTTTTGTTTTCGTTTTTGTTTTCGTGTTTGTTTTCGTTTTTGTTTTCGTTTTTGTTTTCGTTTTTGTTTTCGTTTTTGTTTTCGTTTTTGTTTTCGTTTTTGTTTTCGTGTTTGTTTTCGTTTTTGTTTTCGTTTTTGTTTTCGTTTTTGTTTTCGTTTTTGTTTTCGTGTTTGTTTTCGTTTTTGTTTTCGTTTTTGTTTTTGTTTTCCTTTTCGTTTTTGTTTGTGTTTTTGTTTTTGTCCTTGTTTCTGTCCTTGTCTTTGTCTTAATTGGTTTTTGTTTGTACGAGACTAAGTCCAGCGGCATAATGCTCTTCGATCGCACACGACCAAGTCCAGCGGCGTGTCGCTCCTAGGGCTGTTGCGAATACTTAAAAGTCCCTACGGTCAAAATCATTGGGTTGCGACTCACCTTTACGAGTTGCTCGCTCGCTGCGCTCGCTCGGAATGTTATAGCCTTACCTAAAACCAATCCACCTTGCGTTCGTTTTTCGAAAAGACCGCGATTTTCCGATAATTTACAGACGCGCGGGATCGGTTTTGAGGTTAGGCTAGTTTTATAAGAGCGAGCGAAGCGAGCGAGAAGCTACATCAATTCCCGCGCTATAGTTATATATCAAATGTTCTTTACTAACAATTCTCACCGATCGAAAGAAAGTTTCTGATTTGATAGAAGAATAACAGATATGTTTCGCTAGGTACGCGATTCGTGCTGATCGATGTATCTCGATGATGTTTTTGTTTTCGTTTTTGTTTTCGTTTTTGTTTTCGTTTTTGTTTTCGTTTTTCTTTTCGTGTTTGTTTTCGTTTTTGTTTTCGTTTTTGTTTTCTTTTTTGTTTTCGTTTTTGTTTTCGTTTTTGTTTTCTTTTTTGTTTTCGTTTTTGTTTTCGTTTTTGTTTTCGTTTTTGTTTTCGTTTTTGTTTTCGTTTTTGTTTTCGTTTTTGTTTTCGTTTTTGTTTTCGTTTTTGTTTTCGTTTTTGTTTTTGTTTTCGTTTTTGTTTTCGTTTTTGTTTTCGTTTTTGTTTTCGTTTTTGTTTTCGTTTTTGTTTTCGTTTTTGTTTTTGTTTTCGTTTTTGTTTTCGTTTTTGTTTTCGTTTTCCTTTTCGTTTTTGTTTGGGTTTTTGTTTTCGTTTTTGTTTTCGTTTTTGTTTTCGTTTTTGTTTTCGTTTTTGTTTTCGTTTTTGTTTTCGTTTTTTTTTCGTGTTTGTTTTCGTTTTTGTTTTCGTTTTTGTTTTCGTTTTTGTTTTTGTTTTCGTTTTTGTTTTCGTTTTTGTTTTTGTTTTCCTTTTCGTTTTTGTTTGTGTTTTTGTTTTTGTCCTTGTTTCTGTCCTTGTCTTTGTCTTAATTGGTTTTTGTTTGTACGAGACTAAGTCCAGCGGCATAATGCTCTTCGATCGCACACGACCAAGTCCAGCGGCGTGTCGCTCCTAGGGCTGTTGCGAATACTTAAAAGTCCCTACGGTCAAAATCATTGGGTTGCGACTCACCTTTACGAGTTGCTCGCTCGCTGCGCTCGCTCGGAATGTTATAGCCTTACCTAAAACCAATCCACCTTGCGTTCGTTTTTCGAAAAGACCGCGATTTTCCGATAATTTACAGACGCGCGGGATCGGTTTTGAGGTTAGGCTAGTTTTATAAGAGCGAGCGAAGCGAGCGAGAAGCTACATCAATTCCCGCGCTATAGTTATATATCAAATGTTCTTTACTAACAATTCTCACCGATCGAAAGAAAGTTTCTGATTTGATAGAAGAATAACAGATATGTTTCGCTAGGTACGCGATTCGTGCTGATCGATGTATCTCGATGATGTTTTTGTTTTCGTTTTTGTTTTCTTTTTTGTTTTCGTTTTTGTTTTCTTTTTTGTTTTCGTTTTTGTTTTCGTTTTTGTTTTCGTTTTTGTTTTCGTTTTTGTTTTCGTTTTTGTTTTCGTTTTTGTTTTCGTTTTTGTTTTCGTTTTTGTTTTCGTTTTTGTTTTTGTTTTCGTTTTTGTTTTCGTTTTTGTTTTCGTTTTTGTTTTCGTTTTTGTTTTCGTTTTTGTTTTCGTTTTTGTTTTTGTTTTCGTTTTTGTTTTCGTTTTTGTTTTCGTTTTTGTTTTCGTTTTTGTTTTCGTTTTTGTTTTCGTTTTTGTTTTCGTTTTTGTTTTCGTTTTTGTTTTCGTTTTTGTTTTTGTTTTCGTTTTTGTTTTCGTTTTTGTTTTTGTTTTCCTTTTCGTTTTTGTTTGTGTTTTTGTTTTTGTCCTTGTTTCTGTCCTTGTCTTTGTCTTAATTGGTTTTTGTTTGTACGAGACTAAGTCCAGCGGCATAATGCTCTTCGATCGCTCACGACCAAGTCCAGCGGCGTGTCGCTCCTAGGGCTGTTGCGAATACTTAAAAGTCCCTACGGTCAAAATCATTGGGTTGCGACTCACCTTTACGAGTTGCTCGCTCGCTGCGCTCGCTCGGAATGTTATAGCCTTACCTAAAACCAATCCACCTTGCGTTCGTTTTTCGAAAAGACCGCGATTTTCCGATAATTTACAGACGCGCGGGATCGGTTTTGAGGTTAGGCTAGTTTTATAAGAGCGAGCGAAGCGAGCGAGAAGCTACATCAATTCCCGCGCTATAGTTATATATCAAATGTTCTTTACTAACAATTCTCACCGATCGAAAGAAAGTTTCTGATTTGATAGAAGAATAACAGATATGTTTCGCTAGGTACGCGATTCGTGCTGATCGATGTATCTCGATGATGTTTTTGTTTTCGTTTTTGTTTTCGTTTTTGTTTTCGTTTTTGTTTTCGTTTTTGTTTTCGTTTTTGTTTTCGTTTTTGTTTTCGTTTTTGTTTTCGTTTTTGTTTTCGTTTTTGTTTTCGTTTTTGATTTCGTTTTTGTTTTCGTTTTTGTTTTCGTTTTTGTTTTCGTTTTTGTTTTCGTTTTTGTTTTCGTTTTTGTTTTCGTTTTTGTTTTCGTTTTTGTTTTCGTTTTTGTTTTCGTTTTTGTTTTCGTTTTTGTTTTCGTTTTTGTTTTCGTTTTTGTTTTCGTTTTTGTTTTCGTGTTTGTTTTCGTTTTTGTTTTCGTTTTCGTTTTTGTTTTTGTTTTCGTTTTTGTTTTCGTTTTTGTTTTCGTTTTTGTTTTCGTTTTTGTTTTCGTTTTTGTTTTCGTTTTTGTTTTCGTTTTTGTTTTCGTGTTTGTTTTCGTTTTTGTTTTCGTTTTCGTTTTTGTTTTTGTTTTTGTTTTTGATTTTGTTTTTGTTTTTGTCCTTGTTTCTGTCCTTGTCTTTGTCTTAATTGGTTTTTGTTTGTACGAGACTAAGTCCAGCGGCATAATGCTCTTCGATCCCACACGACCAAGTCCAGCGGCGTGTCGCTCCTAGGGCTGTTGCGAATACTTAAAAGTCCCTACGGTCAAAATCATTGGGTTGCGACTCACCTTTACGAGTTGCTCGCTCGCTGCGCTCGCTCGGAATGTTATAGCCTTACCTAAAACCAATCCACCTTGCGTTCGTTTTTCGAAAAGACCGCGATTTTCCGATAATTTACAGACGCGCGGGATCGGTTTTGAGGTTAGGCTAGTTTTATAAGAGCGAGCGAAGCGAGCGAGAAGCTACATCAATTCCCGCGCTATAGTTATATATCAAATGTTCTTTACTAACAATTCTCACCGATCGAAAGAAAGTTTCTGATTTGATAGAAGAATAACAGATACGTTTCGCTAGGTACGCGATTCGTGCTGATCGATGTATCTCGATGATGTTTTTGTTTTCGTTTTTGTTTTCTTTTTTGTTTTCGTTTTTGTTTTCTTTTTTGTTTTCGTTTTTGTTTTCGTTTTTGTTTTCGTTTTTGTTTTCGTTTTTGTTTTCGTTTTTGTTTTCGTTTTTGTTTTCGTTTTTGTTTTCGTTTTTGTTTTCGTTTTTGTTTTTGTTTTCGTTTTTGTTTTCGTTTTTGTTTTCGTTTTTGTTTTCGTTTTTGTTTTCGTTTTTGTTTTCGTTTTTGTTTTTGTTTTCGTTTTTGTTTTCGTTTTTGTTTTCGTTTTTGTTTTCGTTTTTGTTTTCGTTTTTGTTTTTGTTTTCGTTTTTGTTTTCGTTTTCGTTTTCGTTTTTGTTTTCGTTTTTGTTTTCGTTTTTGTTTTCGTTTTTGTTTTCGTTTTTGTTTTTGTTTTCGTTTTTGTTTTCGTTTTTGTTTTTGCTTTCCTTTTCGTTTTTGTTTGTGTTTTTGTTTTCGTTTTTGTTTTCGTTTTTGTTTTCGTTTTTGTTTTCGTTTTTGTTTTCGTTTTTGTTTTCGTGTTTGTTTTCGTTTTTGTTTTCGTTTTTGTTTTCGTTTTTGTTTTCGTGTTTGTTTTCGTTTTTGTTTTCGTTTTCGTTTTTGTTTTTGTTTTTGTTTTTGTTTTTGTTTTTGTTTTTGTCCTTGTTTCTGTCCTTGTCTTTGTCTTAATTGGTTTTTGTTTGTACGAGACTAAGTCCAGCGGCATAATGCTCTTCGATCCCACACGACCAAGTCCAGCGGCGTGTCGCTCCTAGGGCTGTTGCGAATACTTAAAAGTCCCTACGGTCAAAATCATTGGGTTGCGACTCACCTTTACGAGTTGCTCGCTCGCTGCGCTCGCTCGGAATGTTATAGCCTTACCTAAAACCAATCCACCTTGCGTTCGTTTTTCGAAAAGACCGCGATTTTCCGATAATTTACAGACGCGCGGGATCGGTTTTGAGGTTAGGCTAGTTTTATAAGAGCGAGCGAAGCGAGCGAGAAGCTACATCAATTCCCGCGCTATAGTTATATATCAAATGTTCTTTACTAACAATTCTCACCGATCGAAAGAAAGTTTCTGATTTGATAGAAGAATAACAGATATGTTTCGCTAGGTACGCGATTCGTGCTGATCGATGTATCTCGATGATGTTTTTGTTATCGTTTTTGTTTTCGTTTTTGTTTTCGTTTTTGATTTCGTTTTTGTTTTCGTTTTTGTTTTCGTTTTTGTTTTCGTTTTTGTTTTCGTTTTTGTTTTCGTTTTTGTTTTCTTTTTTGTTTTCGTTTTTGTTTTCGTTTTTGTTTTCTTTTTTGTTTTCGTTTTTGTTTTCGTTTTTGTTTTCGTTTTTGTTTTCGTTTTTGTTTTCGTGTTTGTTTTCGTTTTTGTTTTCGATTCGTTTTCGTTTTTGTTTTCTTTTTTGTTTTCGTTTTTGTTTTCGTTTTTGTTTTTGTTTTTGTTTTCGTTTTTGTTTTCGTTTTTGTTTTCGTTTTTGTTTTCGTTTTTGTTTTCGTTTTTGTTTTCGTTTTTGATTTCGTTTTTGTTTTCGTTTTTGTTTTCGTTTTTGTTTTCGTTTTTGTTTTCGTTTTTGTTTTCGTTTTTGTTTTCGTTTTTGTTTTCGTTTTTGTTTTCGTTTTTGTTTTCGTGTTTGTTTTCGTTTTTGTTTTCGTTTTTGTTTTCTTTTTTGTTTTCGTTTTTGTTTTCGTTTTTGTTTTCGTTTTTGTTTTCGTTTTTGTTTTCGTTTTTGTTTTCGTTTTTGTTTTCGTTTTTGTTTTCGTTTTTGATTTCGTTTTTGTTTTCGTTTTTGTTTTCGTTTTTGTTTTCGTTTTTGTTTTCGTTTTTGTTTTCGTTTTTGTTTTCGTTTTTGTTTTCGTTTTTGTTTTCGTTTTTGTTTTTGTTTTCGTTTTTGTTTTCGTTTTTGTTTTCGTTTTTGTTTTCGTTTTTGTTTTCGTTTTTGTTTTCGTTTTTGTTTTTGTTTTCGTTTTTGTTTTCGTTTTTGTTTTTGTTTTCCTTTTCGTTTTTGTTTGTGTTTTTGTTTTCGTTTTTGTTTTCGTTTTTGTTTTCGTTTTTGTTTTCGTTTTTGTTTTCGTTTTTGTTTTCGTTTTTGTTTTCGTGTTTGTTTTCGTTTTTGTTTTCGTTTTTGTTTTCGTTTTTGTTTTTGTTTTCGTTTTTGTTTTCGTTTTTGTTTTCGTTTTTGTTTTTGTTTTCGTTTTTGTTTTTGTTTTTGTCCTTGTTTCTGTCCTTGTCTTTGTCTTAATTGGTTTTTGTTTGTACGAGACTAAGTCCAGCGGCATAATGCTCTTCGATCGCACACGACCAAGTCCAGCGGCGTGTCGCTCCTAGGGCTGTTGCGAATACTTAAAAGTCCCTACGGTCAAAATCATTGGGTTGCGACTCACCTTTACGAGTTGCTCGCTCGCTGCGCTCGCTCGGAATGTTATAACCTTACCTAAAACCAATCCACCTTGCGTTCGTTTTTCGAAAAGACCGCGATTTTCCGATAATTTACAGACGCGCGGGATCGGTTTTGAGGTTAGGCTAGTTTTATAAGAGCGAGCGAAGCGAGCGAGAAGCTACATCAATTCCCGCGCTATAGTTATATATCAAATGTTCTTTACTAACAATTCTCACCGATCGAAAGAAAGTTTCTGATTTGATAGAAGAATAACAGATATGTTTCGCTAGGTACGCGATTCGTGCTGATCGATGTATCTCGATGATGTTTTTGTTTTCGTTTTTGTTTTCGTTTTTGTTTTCGTTTTTGTTTTCGTTTTTGTTTTCGTTTTTGTTTTCGTTTTTGTTTTCGTTTTTGTTTTCGTTTTTGTTTTCGTTTTTGTTTTCGTTTTTGTTTTTGTTTTCGTTTTTGTTTTCGTTTTTGTTTTCGTTTTTGTTTTCGTTTTTGTTTTCGTTTTTGTTTTCGTTTTTGTTTTTGTTTTCGTTTTTGTTTTCGTTTTTGTTTTTGTTTTCCTTTTCGTTTTTGTTTTCGTTTTTGTTTTCGTGTTTGTTTTCGTTTTTGTTTTCGTTTTTGTTTTCGTTTTTGTTTTCGTTTTTGTTTTCGTTTTTGTTTTCGTTTTTGTTTTCGTTTTTGTTTTCGTTTTTGTTTTCGTTTTTGTTTTCGTTTTTGTTTTCGTTTTTGTTTTCGTTTTTGTTTTCGTGTTTGTTTTTGTTTTCCTTTTCGTTTTTGTTTTCGTTTTTGTTTTCGTTTTTGTTTTTGTTTTCGTTTTTGTTTTCGTTTTTGTTTTCGTTTTTGTTTTCGTTTTTGTTTTCGTTTTTGTTTTCGTTTTTGTTTTCGTTTTTGTTTTCGTTTTTGTTTTCGTTTTTGTTTTCGTTTTTGTTTTCGTGTTTGTTTTCGTTTTTGTTTTCGTTTTTGTTTTCGTTTTTGTTTTCGTTTTTGTTTTCGTTTTTGTTTTCGTTTTTGTTTTCGTTTTTGTTTTCGTTTTTGATTTCGTTTTTGTTTTCGTTTTTGTTTTCGTTTTTGTTTTCGTTTTTGTTTTCGTTTTTGTTTTCGTTTTTGTTTTCGTTTTTGTTTTCGTGTTTGTTTTCGTTTTTGTTATCGTTTTTGTTTTCGTTTTTGTTTTTGTTTTTGTTTTCGTTTTTGTTTTTGTTTTTGTCCTTGTTTCTGTCCTTGTCTTTGTCTTATTTGGTTTTTGTTTGTACGACACTAAGTCCAGCGGCATAATGCTCTTCGATCGCACACGACCAAGTCCAGCGGCGTGTCGCTCCTAGGGCTGTTGCGAATAATTAAAAGTCCCTACGGTCAAAATCATTGGGTTGCGACTCACCTTTACGAGTTGCTCGCTCGCTGCGCTCGCTCGGAATGTTATAGCCTTACCTAAAACCAATCCACCTTGCGTTCGTTTTTCGAAAAGACCGCGATTTTCCGATAATTTACAGACGCGCGGGATCGGTTTTGAGGTTAGGCTAGTTTTATAAGAGCGAGCGAAGCGAGCGAGAAGCTACATCAATTCCCGCGCTATAGTTATATATCAAATGTTCTTTACTAACAATTCTCACCGATCGAAAGAAAGTTTCTGATTTGATAGAAGAATAACAGATATGTTTCGCTAGGTACGCGATTCGTGCTGATCGATGTATCTCGATGATGTTTTTGTTTTCGTTTTTGTTTTCGTTTTTGTTTTCGTTTTTGTTTTTGTTTTCGTTTTTGTTTTCGTTTTTGTTTTTGTTTTCCTTTTCGTTTTTGTTTGTGTTTTTGTTTTCGTTTTTGTTTTCGTTTTTGTTTTCGTTTTTGTTTTCGTTTTTGTTTTCGTTTTTGTTTTCGTTTTTGTTTTCGTGTTTGTTTTCGTTTTTGTTTTCGTTTTTGTTTTCGTTTTTGTTTTTGTTTTCGTTTTTGTTTTCGTTTTTGTTTTTGTTTTCCTTTTCGTTTTTGTTTGTGTTTTTGTTTTTGTCCTTGTTTCTGTCCTTGTCTTTGTCTTAATTGGTTTTTGTTTGTACGAGACTAAGTCCAGCGGCATAATGCTCTTCGATCGCACACGACCAAGTCCAGCGGCGTGTCGCTCCTAGGGCTGTTGCGAATACTTAAAAGTCCCTACGGTCAAAATCATTGGGTTGCGACTCACCTTTACGAGTTGCTCGCTCGCTGCGCTCGCTCGGAATGTTATAGCCTTACCTAAAACCAATCCACCTTGCGTTCGTTTTTCGAAAAGACCGCGATTTTCCGATAATTTACAGACGCGCGGGATCGGTTTTGAGGTTAGGCTAGTTTTATAAGAGCGAGCGAAGCGAGCGAGAAGCTACATCAATTCCCGCGCTATAGTTATATATCAAATGTTCTTTACTAACAATTCTCACCGATCGAAAGAAAGTTTCTGATTTGATAGAAGAATAACAGATATGTTTCGCTAGGTACGCGATTCGTGCTGATCGATGTATCTCGATGATGTTTTTGTTTTCGTTTTTGTTTTCGTTTTTGTTTTCGTTTTTGTTTTCGTTTTTGTTTTCGTTTTTGTTTTCGTTTTTGTTTTCGTTTTTGTTTTCGTTTTTGTTTTCGTTTTTGTTTTCGTTTTTGTTTTCGTTTTTGTTTTCGTGTTTGTTTTCGTTTTTGTTTTCGTTTTTGTTTTCGTTTTTGTTTTCTTTTTTGTTTTCGTTTTTGTTTTCGTTTTTGTTTTTGTTTTCGTTTTTGTTTTCGTTTTTGTTTTCGTTTTTGTTTTCGTTTTTGTTTTCGTTTTTGTTTTCGTTTTTGTTTTCGTGTTTGTTTTCGTTTTTGTTTTCGATTCGTTTTCGTTTTTGTTTTCTTTTTTGTTTTCGTTTTTGTTTTCGTTTTTGTTTTTGTTTTTGTTTTCGTTTTTGTTTTCGTTTTTGTTTTCGTTTTTGTTTTCGTTTTTGTTTTCGTTTTTGTTTTCGTTTTTGATTTCGTTTTGTTTTCGTTTTTGTTTTCGTTTTTGTTTTCGTTTTTGTTTTCGTTTTTGTTTTCGTTTTTGTTTTCGTTTTTGTTTTCGTTTTTGTTTTCGTTTTTGTTTTCGTGTTTGTTTTCGTTTTTGTTTTCGTTTTTGTTTTCTTTTTTGTTTTCGTTTTTGTTTTCGTTTTTGTTTTCGTTTTTGTTTTCGTTTTTGTTTTCGTTTTTGTTTTCGTTTTTGTTTTCGTTTTTGTTTTCGTTTTTGATTTCGTTTTTGTTTTCGTTTTTGTTTTCGTTTTTGTTTTCGTTTTTGTTTTCGTTTTTGTTTTCGTTTTTGATTTCGTTTTTGTTTTCGTTTTTGTTTTCGTTTTTGTTTTCGTTTTTGTTTTCGTTTTTGTTTTTGTTTTCGTTTTTGTTTTTGTTTTTGTCCTTGTTTCTGTCCTTGTCTTTGTCTTAATTGGTTTTTGTTTGTACGAGACTAAGTCCAGCGGCATAATGCTCTTCGATCGCACACGACCAAGTCCAGCGGCGTGTCGCTCCTAGGGCTGTTGCGAATACTTAAAAGTCCCTACGGTCAAAATCATTGGGTTGCGACTCACCTTTACGAGTTGCTCGCTCGCTGCGCTCGCTCGGAATGTTATAACCTTACCTAAAACCAATCCACCTTGCGTTCGTTTTTCGAAAAGACCGCGATTTTCCGATAATTTACAGACGCGCGGGATCGGTTTTGAGGTTAGGCTAGTTTTATAAGAGCGAGCGAAGCGAGCGAGAAGCTACATCAATTCCCGCGCTATAGTTATATATCAAATGTTCTTTACTAACAATTCTCACCGATCGAAAGAAAGTTTCTGATTTGATAGAAGAATAACAGATATGTTTCGCTAGGTACGCGATTCGTGCTGATCGATGTATCTCGATGATGTTTTTGTTTTCGTTTTTGTTTTCGTTTTTGTTTTCGTTTTTGTTTTCGTTTTTGTTTTCGTTTTTGTTTTCGTTTTTGTTTTCGTTTTTGTTTTCGTTTTTGTTTTCGTTTTTGTTTTCGTTTTTGTTTTTGTTTTCGTTTTTGTTTTCGTTTTTGTTTTCGTTTTTGTTTTCGTTTTTGTTTTCGTTTTTGTTTTCGTTTTTGTTTTTGTTTTCGTTTTTGTTTTCGTTTTTGTTTTTGTTTTCCTTTTCGTTTTTGTTTTCGTTTTTGTTTTCGTGTTTGTTTTCGTTTTTGTTTTCGTTTTTGTTTTCGTTTTTGTTTTCGTTTTTGTTTTCGTTTTTGTTTTCGTTTTTGTTTTCGTTTTTGTTTTCGTTTTTGTTTTCGTTTTTGTTTTCGTTTTTGTTTTCGTTTTTGTTTTCGTTTTTGTTTTCGTGTTTGTTTTTGTTTTCCTTTTCGTTTTTGTTTTCGTTTTTGTTTTCGTTTTTGTTTTTGTTTTCGTTTTTGTTTTCGTTTTTGTTTTCGTTTTTGTTTTCGTTTTTGTTTTCGTTTTTGTTTTCGTTTTTGTTTTCGTTTTTGTTTTCGTTTTTGTTTTCGTTTTTGTTTTCGTTTTTGTTTTCGTGTTTGTTTTCGTTTTTGTTTTCGTTTTTGTTTTCGTTTTTGTTTTCGTTTTTGTTTTCGTTTTTGTTTTCGTTTTTGTTTTCGTTTTTGTTTTCGTTTTTGATTTCGTTTTTGTTTTCGTTTTTGTTTTCGTTTTTGTTTTCGTTTTTGTTTTCGTTTTTGTTTTCGTTTTTGTTTTCGTTTTTGTTTTCGTGTTTGTTTTCGTTTTTGTTATCGTTTTTGTTTTCGTTTTTGTTTTTGTTTTTGTTTTCGTTTTTGTTTTTGTTTTTGTCCTTGTTTCTGTCCTTGTCTTTGTCTTAATTGGTTTTTGTTTGTACGACACTAAGTCCAGCGGCATAATGCTCTTCGATCGCACACGACCAAGTCCAGCGGCGTGTCGCTCCTAGGGCTGTTGCGAATAATTAAAAGTCCCTACGGTCAAAATCATTGGGTTGCGACTCACCTTTACGAGTTGCTCGCTCGCTGCGCTCGCTCGGAATGTTATAGCCTTACCTAAAACCAATCCACCTTGCGTTCGTTTTTCGAAAAGACCGCGATTTTCCGATAATTTACAGACGCGCGGGATCGGTTTTGAGGTTAGGCTAGTTTTATAAGAGCGAGCGAAGCGAGCGAGAAGCTACATCAATTCCCGCGCTATAGTTATATATCAAATGTTCTTTACTAACAATTCTCACCGATCGAAAGAAAGTTTCTGATTTGATAGAAGAATAACAGATATGTTTCGCTAGGTACGCGATTCGTGCTGATCGATGTATCTCGATGATGTTTTTGTTTTCGTTTTTGTTTTCGTTTTTGTTTTCGTTTTTGTTTTTGTTTTCGTTTTTGTTTTCGTTTTTGTTTTTGTTTTCCTTTTCGTTTTTGTTTGTGTTTTTGTTTTCGTTTTTGTTTTCGTTTTTGTTTTCGTTTTTGTTTTCGTTTTTGTTTTCGTTTTTGTTTTCGTTTTTGTTTTCGTGTTTGTTTTCGTTTTTGTTTTCGTTTTTGTTTTCGTTTTTGTTTTTGTTTTCGTTTTTGTTTTCGTTTTTGTTTTTGTTTTCCTTTTCGTTTTTGTTTGTGTTTTTGTTTTTGTCCTTGTTTCTGTCCTTGTCTTTGTCTTAATTGGTTTTTGTTTGTACGAGACTAAGTCCAGCGGCATAATGCTCTTCGATCGCACACGACCAAGTCCAGCGGCGTGTCGCTCCTAGGGCTGTTGCGAATACTTAAAAGTCCCTACGGTCAAAATCATTGGGTTGCGACTCACCTTTACGAGTTGCTCGCTCGCTGCGCTCGCTCGGAATGTTATAGCCTTACCTAAAACCAATCCACCTTGCGTTCGTTTTTCGAAAAGACCGCGATTTTCCGATAATTTACAGACGCGCGGGATCGGTTTTGAGGTTAGGCTAGTTTTATAAGAGCGAGCGAAGCGAGCGAGAAGCTACATCAATTCCCGCGCTATAGTTATATATCAAATGTTCTTTACTAACAATTCTCACCGATCGAAAGAAAGTTTCTGATTTGATAGAAGAATAACAGATATGTTTCGCTAGGTACGCGATTCGTGCTGATCGATGTATCTCGATGATGTTTTTGTTTTCGTTTTTGTTTTCGTTTTTGTTTTCGTTTTTCTTTTCGTGTTTGTTTTCGTTTTTGTTTTCGTTTTTGTTTTCGTTTTTGTTTTCGTTTTTGATTTCGTTTTTGTTTTTGTTTTCGTTTTTGTTTTCGTTTTTGTTTTCGTTTTTGTTTTCGTTTTTGTTTTCGTTTTTGTTTTCGTTTTTGTTTTTGTTTTCGTTTTTGTTTTCGTTTTTGTTTTTGTTTTCCTTTTCGTTTTTGTTTGTGTTTTTGTTTTCGTTTTTGTTTTCGTTTTTGTTTT